>NC_056736.1:214576409-214753909 GCF_019279795.1 Protopterus annectens | reverse complement strand
AACTTTCCCTGTGGTTGCAGGTGTAAGGGCAGTGAACTTATGTTTACAGCACAGATTGCACAGGGGTCTCTAATTTTTTACACATGGTGTCAGGATGTCGTGACATAAGTAAATGTGATAATTCTTGCAAATGGGAGGAGCAATGACTACAGTGAAGTACTGTATAAAAATAAACAGTAGTCAAGGGATTTATGTCAACAGTTCACATATAGATTTGCTTTTTCATACATTCAGCAGTCTAAATAACTTCTGAAATAAATGTTTCAAACTACTGTCTTTACTCTGCTTTATCTCTGTGTTTCTTTAGCACAGCAAGTTTAAGCAGTTTACGCAACATTTTGCAAATGTAACCATAAGACATGAAGAGCCATTCGCTATCACTCAGCATTGGTGCATGTTGCCAAACTCCATGCAAATGTAGAGGTCAAAAAGTGAAAGGCTATATTAGAGGGCAGTTCTGCCATGTGTGTGGTGTGTGATTTATTTTTGACCGCATTAAAGGTGTGAAAATGGGGTAGATAGGAAAGTGATGAAATTGTGGAGCAAGTGGCAGAAGAACAAAGGGTAGGCAATATAAGAATGTACAGGAGGGAATTAGGAAAGAACCATAGCTATCCACTTCTTCAACAGTGTACTATGAATATGGATAGAAAATTGGATGAATTTGGACTGTCACTGCAACACATATGGGTGACAATGCAATCATGGTGTATAGCCAATTGGACTGAATCAAGTATGTCACGAAGACACATGTATGAAGTGGAAACCTATGTATGGGACATTTTTTTTTTTTTTCTGGAACAAGTGCCCATTTTTTGATTTTATTTTAAAAAGAGAGGAATATTGAGGAATGAACATAGGAATGTCAGGGTGAGGTAAGCTGGGTAGGTGAGGAAGCAGTGACAGATAAACTGGCAAAAAGACAGAGACAGTGATGGTGAGGGACACAAAAGGCTGGGTATCACCATGATTGGGAGTGGGAGTGCACATCAAGAACACATGGCTGTCAAGCATGGCGACAGTGAGATTCCAGTCCTCACCCTCAGAACTATCATCACTGCCCCCTTCCTTGGCTTCTTCTTGGATTGTTTGACATTTGTTTTTTTTTTTTTTACATTCCCACTAGCAACTACTCCAGACAGCTGAGTTGTGCACCAGTGGTACCTTCTATGTCCTTACACAACATGTCCACAATTTTCTTGTGGGTGGCGAAATCCCCACCTCCACCAGTACTCCCAGAAGGCATCACTACACCAGGCTACTGTTACCTGATATTGAAGGCCCAGGTAGTGAAGGGGCTGCAGAAGCAGTAATGCCAGAATGCATCCCAGATGTGCTGGGCATTAGAGCAGCAGCCAATGGAGAGATCGCAGGCTAAGCCACAGTAGTTGACCTACCTCCCTGTGCTGGAAATCATTTTGTTGGTTGTCAGAAAATTATGACATCAGAACAGATAACACATATAAAAAAAAAGGCAGATAATGGATGAGGTAAGAGAAAAAAAAGAAAAACAATAATTAGAAGTATGATATCTCACATACAATAATTTAGTACAATAACATATGTATTTTTACTTTTACTGTAACAAAACATTTTTAAAAATCCAAAATAGGATTGAAAACTATTCCAAATAATCTTTGCAATATGTATATATTGCACACATGCTTTTAAAAATAATGCAGATTAAGTTAACAGCATAGTATTTATGTTAATTTTGTTGAAATTAATATTATTTTTTTATATGTATTTGTTATTTGTAGGATTTGAATCCACAACATCTGAATACAGTATTATACTTGATTCCTACAATTACCTTCATCTACAGAATAAAGTATGTTTTCTTTTACAGTTAAGATATGCATGCTTGATGGCGACAGAGCCAAGATAGCCAAATGAAAGTGGCACCTTTTCAGAGCTCTGTAGAATTATTTTAAAATGCAGGAAAATAAGTTATTTATTTTTAAAAAACAATCACATAGTCTTGTAAAAGTTTTCTTATTTTTTTCCTGATTTTAGAGAGGTTTTATAAAAGTTTTCCTGTCAAATTTATTCAGAGACTGAATTTATAACTGAAAATGAGAAATTTTAAACACTGTCAGGCTGAAATCTCTTTGAGAAATGACTTACAACAAGTAGCATCAACTCTTCAAGAATTATATTTGAAAATGGATGGATTCCATGACAATCTAGAAAACCTAAAAGAAAATTGTTTTAAACAAACTAAGGTTTTTAAAAGAAATGCTACAACAACAGCAAGCAAAAATTCCTGAAATGGAGACTGCCCTAAATGACATTGATGGCAGACTGAAAGAAGAAGAAATAAAAACAGACTATTTTACTAAAACAAAATACTTGGCTCATAAACAGAAGGTAAGAATTTAATTTCCTTTCTGAACTTTTGTCTTCCTAAAATATTAAACTTTTAGAGCTCATAGAGCTATAGGCAAACATATTCCTTGTTCCTCAACTTCTCCACAGAGGTCCATTATTATAAAATTTCTATCTTATACAGATAAAGAATTTATACTTAAAATTGCATGGAGGAAAGCTCCATTGAAATATAAACATCAAATCTGATAATGATTACTCTTCAAAAACAATAGAGCAAAGAAAGAATTGATGGCCCCTTGTAAAAGCTGTAAGACAAAATAATCTCAAATCCCAGATTCTATTTTCAGCTTAAATAAAAAATACAATTATCTAATGAAACAAGAATCTTTAATAATCTGGAAGAAGCCTCTACATTTGTTGAAAACAATAACCTGTGAGCTATAACAGAGGACATGGATTGGTTTTTTCCTTCCTTGGAAAGAATTTCAGACAAAAACTCTTGGACTGATATGAAGAAAAAGAAACAGAAAACTGACTCTATTTCAACTTCATCTAACAAAACTTCAGTGTCTACTGCTATGAAATAATTGTTCACCCTGATCAAATTTTCATTTCATTTTAACAAATGCTTCTTTTTGTTTATTTTATTTCCTGGTGTCTCAGAGTATATGTGAATTCCACACTGAGACATTTAGTGATGGTAATGTATTCATTTAATTTCTATTGAATTTAAAGTAAAGTTTAAAGGGTCATAATTTAAAAAAATGTTTTTTCAATAAATAACATTTCAAATATATATTTAAAAGTAAATAATTTGTCATGAAACCAGCTTGGACTAAAGATCAGTCTGGCTTGTAGAAATGCAGAGTTATTTGCATTTTTCTCTCTCCCTTTATTTGGGTTTGTTTTTACATCAACTTAGAAAAAAAGGGTAGTATTTTATAGTCTGCTGACTTTTAGTCATAAACATTATATTCTTTTGTAGTAATGAATGATATGTTGCTTGTGGGATGTTTTAGAGGGGAACTGCCAGTGTGGTTCATACTACTTAGTCACCTTTCCTGTTCAATTATAGGAGCTTTTGTTCATTTTTTTCCGCTGACAAATTAGCATGAATGACTATACCTAGTCATTTAACATATCTATTTATCTCGTGTTGCTTACCATGAGCCTACTTTGCTGTCTTCTTTGCTTTTCTTCTCCTCTTGAATGTCTTTTTTTTCCATTAGTTTATTGTGTGCCTTGCTGTATAAACAGGAAGTCACATCTGCACTTACCAGTTACTTCCCTAATATACTTAGTGTTGCAATTTTGCAAATTCTGCTTATTAATGAGTTATGTTATTAAATAAAGAAGTCAGTTTTATATAATTTTATTCATGGACCAAAAAACACAAAAACAAGAAACAAGTGCAACCCCAAAATGGAAACCAGTAAAATACAAAAGCACTTGTGAAGCAGTGTGTCCAGTGCAAAATAAGCAATTTATTAAAAGGTCAGCAAAAAACTTAATGCTTTAACTAAATCACTACATTTTTGTTTCAAGACTTCTTCAGATAAAATTCCACATACAATTGTTGCATTTATATATCAAAAACTCCACTTATCAATTATATACCATCCAATAATAGTCAAACATTCATTGAAACAAGTTAAAGATTTAAAAATAATCACAGTGCTTCTTCTGTGTAAAAGATGCTATAAATAAATGCTGCATCCTGTATATGAAATGAAAAACTTGTAAATTTATAAATGTTAAAAATTGATGCATATAACAATTTTCACATATAAAAATATTATATAAGTAAATTAAAAACTTAAAATGTTTCTGTATTTAACACATCAAAATATTAAACTCTTTTATCTGCCATCTAATGGCCAAAGCACAAAAAATGCAGGTGGACAAATACAAAAAAATAAAGTACAGAAATCTTATCCTATAGCAAATAGTTCACAATCTAGCTGCTCTCATTTTTAACACTGAACTTATACTTAAATTCTCATTAAGTTCTGAGCATCTGTTAGCTTCCAGGATTAATTGCCAGTACAATTCACGACACTCAATTTTGTTTTCTCAGAAACCCCCCTTAAAGTGAAAAGGAATTACTTCTGTCACAATACACTTATATTTTGCATTGGGACAACCTTTCAAATATTTATACAAACTATTTTTCTCATCCTCAGTTTTTATATCATAGTAACGTTCATATATTCTTCTCCTTATGGTTCTTTTTGTTTTACCAATATAGAATGCATTACAACATTCACAAGTAACCAGATACACTAATTCCTGACTATTGCAATTAACAAAGGAAGATCCTTTAATAACTTTGCTCCTAATTGTCAGGAAAAACACTTTCTTTATGGGCAACATAAGCACACTGGGCACATGCACCACACTTAAATGTACCCATCCTTTTAATGTCCTTAGTCTTAACCTTACATTCCCCCAGGTCTTTTATATTCTGGGCTATCCTATGTGTTGTATTGAGGGGATTCTTAAAAAGCACATCTAAATCAGAAAACTGAGAACATTTCTTCTATTCCTCCATAACAATCTTAGTAATTACTTTGGCATACCCATTATAATCTATGACAATGTTTCCATCCATGCTAACACTCTTCTCATCATTATTGTTACCCTTACTAACATTTTCAACAGCTTCACCCAAACTTAATAGGTGCTGATATTTATCTTTGCTACCCACTGTAACTTATTTCTGTGCCTGATGTATTAGTTCCTCCAGGTATTTCCCTACAAGAAACATACTCTTCAAATGCCTCCTTTCCTGAACAACATCATCATCATCTGATATAATTCTATTTATATGGATATATTGTCCTTTTACTATTTTGAGGATTTAATAAAATCCATGTAGGAATAGTGGAAGACCTACACAGATGGTATCGTGGCCATGTATGCAGATCTCCTTTGGCAGTGAGCCTCACATATTAATGAAGACAAGTTACTGAAGGAGAGCCATGTAACATGGTTAGTGAATTAGATTAGGGAGTGTGTAACTGTGTCTGGAGATGAGTAACACAATCCCTGCACTGTCAAAGTTCTGGATAGCATTGTATTTAAAAAGTATTTTAATTTTTTTTCCTGTGTGTTTGTGCAGTGCAGTTCAACTCACAGCAATGGACACACGCCAAACATCTAAAATTAGAAATGGATACATTTAATTATTTAGGAAAGGTCAAGTTTAAGCATAGCTGAGTGTGTTTCCACTGTACACAGTAGTGCTTAGTGGTACTCAAACTTAGTGGAGAGATATATATAAAAGTATAACAGCATTTCACATGGCCATGTAGCTGAATGGTTAGAGTAATGGCCTTATGTGCAGTAGGTTCAGGGTTTGGATACACACACACACACACACACACACACACACACACACACACACACACACACACACACACACACACTCTGGTTATTTTGTAAATACACAGTATGAGACATCTTTTAAATTTTGATTTATTGTTTTTGATTACACAGACAGGTTATTAAATGTAGTGTGCAAATACACATGTTTGAGAAGTAGTATTAAACCTTGATTTAATTTTGTATGAATATACAGGGTATGAAGCATGTATGTTGCAAATACATAAAATTATTACAATTATGTGTAAACCCTTGGTTGAATAATGTATGTATGCACAGACATGCTATTAAACATTGTAGTTTTCAATTACACAATTTTAAAATGCATTATGAAATCCTGCTTTGCTGTGCTTAGCTAAGCTCTGCTAAGCACAGCTAAGCCTTGCCAAGCACTGCTTAAACAAGGAGTGGTTTGGCTATGCTTAGCTCATTTGTGCATTGCTAAGTGGTGCAAAGTCCTGATAAGCAATGCCCGCTTAAGCACTGTTCAGTCCAACTAAGCTGGTTTGTGCACTGCTAAGCATTGCTAAGCATTGCCAGTTTAAGCCCTGCTCAGCTGAGCTCAGCAGGTTTGCGTGGTGCTAAGCAAAGCGCCATATTTTTAAAAATGGTCCAATGACGATAAAGGGTGGGAAAACGGCCTTATTTAAATTAAACAGGTGGGAATACAGTCATAACCTTTTGGAGTTCGACCCTTACAGAATCTATGGCAGGAGTTGGAGAGGGTGTGCAGTTCTGGGTGCAGCTGTGGGGTATTCTGGAGTCCACAGACATGGTTGGTCTCTTTGTTAAAAGACCATAACATCTGTCTGCTTCAGGGACAGTACCAGGTGACAGAATACAAATCGGAGGCCTGGAACCAGCTGGCACGTGATCTCACCAGTGCAATTGGTATCCCCTGCACAAGTAAGCAGGTGCACCACCATTCTGATGATGTGAAGCGTAGGAAGGGGGATCTCTTGGCCACTTGGATCCAAGATGCCCGAGATGACAATGCCCCACAAGTTTGTAAGTATTGTTAGCAATGCTTTACCAATAACTAATCTACATGTGTGATAGACAGGTACACATAATGGTGAGTTTCTCTCCCCACAGCTGCACAGCAGAGAGCTCACAATCTGGAGGCCCATGCAGGGCACATGGCCAGGTTGCACCTTGAGTGTGGTGAGTACAGATGTATCTTGCAATCTATAGTCATATAAACCAGAAAGACTACAGCAGTAATTGAGAGTTGGCATATTCTGTTTTGAGTGCACTGCAATGAATGTACCTGGACTGATATAAGTGAGTAATGCCAGGTACAGTTCAATAAAGATGAAAGGATGAAACCTGATAATCTTAAGGAAATAAAGTTACTACTGCATTAATAATGTTAAGGAACTAAAAGTGTCTACTTCATTAATAATGTTAAGGAAATAAAGTTCAATTGCATTCATAATTTTAAGGAAATAAAGTTACTACTGCATTAATTGTGGAATTACAGCTGTCTTGTAACACCAGCATTTGAAGTGTTCATCAATAAAGACTGGTAGATGTATACCAATCACTGCATGATGTCACTGCTATTAAAGCTCTGTTCTGCAAAATGTGTGTAATTTGGTCTGTTGGTCAAGAAAATGAGTATTACAAATGCTGTTAAGTAAACACGGGAAAAATACCATGAAGTGACTGAAGTTTAGTTGATAAAGACTGTTTCGCTAGAGTGTAAATGTGGAGCTGTACTACAAGATATAATGCATTACGATATTTTTTCTGCACTAAGATATTAACCTAGAATAGGAATGGCTAAGGTATAGTCGTGTGTATCTCAGGATTGTCTTGTGTTAACCATTGCATTTCAACTATATGTATTCCTAAACTTAGTTACATTGCTGCAGGCAAGTATGAGACTGTAATAGCTGTAGACTGTAAATATACCATCTGCAACTGTATATGGGTCAGGTAGGCAACCCAGCACTCTGATATGGTCTGTACACATCAAACATATTTCTAGCCACTAGAGTTAATTGTCTTAACCTGCATTCCAAGTATTAATGCACAATTCACCTACAATGTCTGTCATGCAAGAATCACATGCATGTGTGTTCAAGTGTCACTGCAGTCTTGTATGACACTCTACCTCTATTACCTGGACACAGTTTGTTACCAGGTGAGCTCTAGGCATATATCAGTCAATAAATATTCAGCAGTGGCTCAGTAGCTCAGTGTGATAAATGCTAAGTATTTTATACATTGTGTCAGACACAGACCAGGCTTCAAATCCAGGGACAAGTACTACTAAATATTAAAAGAAACTGTTATGTATTGTTAACAGTTGTTGTTCTCCCCACAGGAATGACAAGTAAATAAATGGCTGTAGTAGCTGTTCAAATGGGTTACTAATTTGTGTGTCCAGATGTACCAGAGTGTTAACAGCATTGGTCAGTAAAGTGATAAGACTTCAGAAAATAAAAAGCCAACAAGTACAATAGTAATACAAGTTAATAAAACAAATAATACTGTTTAATCTTGGTACAGCAGTATACCTGGTGTATCTGTGAATGTCTGCTAATAGTCTAATCCCATGCCTGCCAAGGACGGCATGATACTTAAAAACTCTCTGTACTGTGCACTATACATATCTCTCAAGTGTTATGCTGTCACAGACCATGATCACTGTTGCCAAATCTTTTGGACACAGATTTAACATCCACTTCATTTATCTCAATAGCACAGTCACACTATATCAGTCCACAGTATACCTTGGTAGTCACATATGTTCCCCTGACATGTAATAGTTTCCTGTAGCTGCGTCCCTGTAGGTGTTACTGCTTGGCCCATACTGTCCCATGTGGATAGTGTGAGAGGTATATAGGTGCTAAAGAAGCTATACGGCACTTGTATACATAAATTAAGGGCAGACTTGTAGAGCATATAAGAGTACTGTTGCAAACAATATAGCCTATGCTGGTAGTAATGGAATGTCTTTCTCTCTCCCCCACCCCTTATCTGCATCATAATTTTTTATTGTTATACATCGGGTATAGTTTATGTTTAACATATGTTGTTCTCAAAATGTAATGTTGGCCCTTGTCTTTTATTATTGTTATATATTATAATGGTTGCATACTAACATACCTTGTTGAATTACCTATGATGTCGCTGTTATGCCGTAACTGTTACTGGTATGTTACAATACTGACTGTTATCCCACTTATTGCAGTGTTCCATATGCTATGCAATGTTATCTTACTGGGTTATTTGCAACATCCTGGCATGCTGTTATAACTAACGTTTAAAAGTTCTATTCATTATTAACCTATATTCTGTGAAAAACCTCAACAACATAGCTCGACTGGGTATGCCTGTTCCTGGTGATCTGCATACCCTACCTCAGCTGGCCGTGGCACTGGGTCCCAGCATGTCTGGGACCCAACCTGGTGCTGCCCCTTCTGCTGGTCCTGCACTGCCTATGGGTGGAAACACCTTAGGTGACAGTGCCCACCCCCCCCCCGAGGAGCAGGTGTGGAGAAGGAGTTATCACCCAGCAACAGCTACCAGGGATGATGTGCAGGATCATGCACTGTGAGCTCGACAATCACCTATGCCAGATTGAGGGCAGACTGGTCAACCTGGAGGGGGAGGCTGGCCCTGGCACCCATTCTCCAGCAGAGCCACCTTTGGGGCAGTGAAGGAGCAGTGGTGACTGCCCATGGGTGGGGAGCTCAGACTCATTGCTGCCGTCTGGGGACACATGGCTATCCGATTCCACAACACCCTCCCTGTCCAAGGTGTTTACCCCCCTCATGTGTCATACACTGCCCCTTTATGCTGTCTTGTCTTTGTCTGTTTGCAAATGCTACCTCTTCTACCCAACTTACCTCCCCAGATGTACCTATATCCCTTAATACAACTAACAAAAACTGTAGCAGATAGCAAAATATGACAAACCAGTGACCATAAAACATTTTTATTATATCCAACTCTAGCACCTCGGCTCACTCAACCTTCAATGGAGTACAAAACTAAACACACAATCACATATTATATACATCACTATTCAGTAAATTAAATCAATTAAGTTAATAACGTAATTAATATATTATCAATTATATTAAAACCTTCCAATTACAAGCCACATTTATTTCTTCTGGATTTAAAGTGCCAAACTTCAATATAAAAAGTGCTCCCTTACATAAAAGCTTCTTTTTTACTTTCATGCATTTATCTGTTTTCTCTGTTTTTTTCCAGGATTTTCAAAAAATTGTTTTTCAAACAGAATTAAATCAGTTCTATTATATACATAGCTACTGGCATGTTGCCAAGTACAGACTCTAATGCTTCAATCCCATTATTATGTTTAATAGTTGTATAAAGACACCAGACAATACATGTTTTTTGTCCACTGTATATCAGCTATTCTGTTCAAAAAGTCAAATGTGCCTTTAATATATGAGGGTTGTTTCTTCACTATGTTCAATAAATAACTATGTAAAAAAATTCCAATTTTATTCAAAAAATACTGACAGGCTGACACTATGGGTCTGCTCGGGGGGTTATACAGATCTTTATGTACCTTAGGAACATAGTAAAAAGTAGCCATTTCACATTCATCAATATTAAACTTTTTATTAATGTCATCTTCTTAAAAATATCCCAAACGGAAACCTTTATACAAAAGTTCCTGATAAGCTTAAAAAGCCTGCTGATATTGGTCTATGCATGCTACATCATATGTACTTGCATCATTCAAATGGTCGTAACACATTTTAAGATACTGTGTATAATATAATACAACTAACTTATTGCCTTTATCGGCAGGTTTGAATATAAGCTCTTTCTTCATACTCAAATTTTGTAATGCTTGCCATTCTAACTTAGTTATATTGTATTTAACACAGTGCTTGTGTTTAATAAATTCTGTATAAACATTTTTTACTGAAAATTGCACCATGGTCGAAAACTGTTGCACACTTTCATGATTAAATGGTGGAATAAATTGACCTTTAAAAGGTACCATATTAATATCAAGCTTAAAATATGCATTATATCCATCATCATCAAACTCGGAAGCACATGAATAAAAACTATCATTATTACTTTTACATGAAACAATAGTATGCATTCTTCATCAATATAATTTTTCATTTCGGTTTAGAAAAAAATTCCATAAATGTAATTTCCTTATTAAGCAAAATATATCTCTTTTAATCAAATACAACCTGGGCATAACTGTTGGTACAAATTTTAGTCCCAAATTTAAAAGTGCATTTTCATGTGTATTGAACTCATAGCCTGACAAATTAATAACATAACTGTTATTTTGCAATTTATCTGAATCAGTCTTTTCTGAATTTTTTATACTTTGATTGTTGTTGTTGAAAAGGGCGTTGTTGGGGCTGATTGTCTCTATGGGTTTCATATGTATTTCTTCCATGCTTTCTTCTCCCATGTTTGTTTGCAGTTTTGGAATGAAATGTTTGCTGCATATATTGTGGTTTCTGGGCCACTGGTAAATCGGGATACTCTGCATAGTCACTGTCCCAATCTGTTGACTCAGCTCCATGTTCTGAAAGTGCACACACGCTTTCTGTTTTACTTTTATCTCCTTCCTGGATCCAAAAACGGATGTCTTTGCGTTTCTGATGCTGATTGGTTTTCCACAGAAACGCTGTTCCTGTCTTGTAGTCCCATAGATCCCATAACAATTTTTTTCTTTTTCATCCCCAAAAGTTGTTTTTCCAATTCAGCTAATTTGTTTTTTATGTCAGACAAAATAATGTTCCAGTTTGCTTGTGTTGATATGAGAAGCCAATGAATCACACACACACTGGAAATGTCTTCCCTTAATTTTTGCTGTTTTAACATATCTTGTTGTTGTTGTTGTGTCTTTCGGCTTTTCCAGGGTAGGAGTCGCCACAGTGGAACTCCGGTCTGCTAATGATTGGCAGTAGATTTTTACGTGCCCAGTTGCCAGCCCTAATGCATAACCTTCAACGAAGGTACGCCCATTCACGCATGTCTCCGCACAGAAGATGCTCTAGCTGAGAACTGAACAGGACAACGTCTTACTGTGAGACGACAATGCTACCGCAGCACCACCACCGCATCTCATTCTACTAAAATGGACATCCATTCTGTAGAACATTTATTGGCTGCTGCAATCCATCTCTTTGGAAATTTTACATCATGTTCATCATCAGCATCAAAGGGAGTAATGGGGCTTTTGAATGCCCTAAGCCCCCAAGGTGTAACTTCTAACTCCAGATATCGCTGGAGACTCATAATGTTATAATGTGTCACTAATTCTCTGTACATGAGTCTATCCAGCTTATCATATTCATGCTGTACTTCTGTAGTTAATGTACCATTTCAATTTTGTCCAACTGAGGAGAATGGATTATTATTTCTCCTCTTACTCTCCTCGCCAAGGAACTTCTCTCAGGGTTTTATGTTGTCCATCTCTCGCAAAACATGGCTTTGATTCACAGATTGTTCTTCCATCTGAGTAGCATTTAAATCAATGCTGCATGCTGCAGAGTCTATTCATTCCTGCTTAAAAAGTTTAGGCAAATCAAAGGATAGGTCACTGGCCATAAAATACCAAAATACAACTCACAAAAACTGTAGCAGATAGCAAAATATGACAAACCAGTGACCATAAAACTTTTTTATTATATCCAACTCTAGCGCCTCGGCTCACTCAGCCAATGGAGTACAAAACTAAACACACAATCACATATTATATACATCACTATTCATTAAATTAAATCAATTAAGTTAATAACATAATTAATATGTTATCAATTATAGTAAAACCTTCCAATTACAAGCCACATTTAAAGTGCCAAACTTCAATATAAAAAGTACTTCCTTATATAAAAGCTTCTTTTTTACAATCATGCATTTATCTGTTTTCTCTATTTTTTCCAAGATAGTCCCCTGCAAACCTGCAGGGTCCCCCATCATGACTGCCCAGAAAGTGTTGAGCTAAGGGGCTTTCTGTTTTTTGTTTTTTTGTTGTTTTTTTTTAATACCTCTTTAATGCACTTGCAACCATATTCTAAAAGCCCTCTTGCTCTCTCCTAAATAAAATTTTTCACATGGGCATTTAAGAGCATAAATGATACATTCTGTAGTGCAACTGAACTTATCAAGAACTTTAAATCTATGACCATTTATTGTTTCAAAAGTACGAACTATGTGCTTATATGAGATGCACTTTCCACATGCATATGTTCCTGTAAACTTAGGCATGTTCTTTATATTTTGATTTGGAATGACAAATTTACTGTGCACTATTCTATCTTTTATGTTCTTCCCTCTTTTGAATGAAAATATTAGATATCTACTAAGTTCTGAAAATAATTTAAACCTAAAAAGAAAGTTGGTCAAAAGAGAGGTTGCTGTCAACTTGTGTTCCCAGATCTCTTACAATGCCTTCTGTCTTCAGTGGACTACCATCAATGTGGTAATTCAAGGGGAACTGTTTTTTTCTCAAAGGGGATGAAGGCACATTTTTTGGCATTGAGCTTAAGGCCATGGTTCTGACACCAGTCATTGGTCTCATTGAGGCCTTTCTGTAGGATATCAACATCACTTGAGGAGTTAATAATAGCTCCCAGCTTGCAATCATCTGCGAACTTGGTCAGCTAGAGTCCCTTCGTGGTGGCCTGGATTTCACAGAAGTAGATAACAAACAGAAGAGGACCCAGGACTGAACCCTGTAGGACTCCACTCATGACTGGTCGGCAGTCTGACTTGGAGTCAGCTACTTGCACACTATGGGTTCTATCTGTGAGCCAGTTTGCAACCCACCTAGTGATATATTGGTTGATGCCTAGCTTAGTAAGTTTTTCTGTGATTCCTGAGTGAGAAATGGTATCAAAGATCTTGGCCAGATCAAGGTAGGCTGTATGAACCACCTTACCTTCATCCACAGCTCTGGTGACTGACTCAAAGAAGTTGACCAAGTTAAGCAGGCATAATCTACCCTTGACAAAACCAAACTGTGTAGGATCCAGAGTTTGGAGAATCCCTATATCCTTGTTTATTAGGTCCATGATGATGTGTTCCATAGCTTTGCATATTAGACTCATACGGCTAATGGGGTGATAGTTCTTGGGGTCTGTAGTCACTCCTCCTTTGTGGAGAGGGATAACTGTAACAGTGCGCCATTTGGTAGGGACAAAGCCTGAGGTGAGGCTGTGATTGAACAGGGCACACAGGTGAGGTGCCTGTTCACTCTGTAGTTCATGTAGAACACAGCCAGGGGTAACTGTTAGGTCCCATAGAAGCTGAATTCTTGGCCTTGGACAGTGCAGTTTTAACCTGTGCAGCAGTAATACTCTGTGCCTGGCAATCTACTGGTATTGTGATTGGTCTCTTGAGGGGGAAGGGGTAAAGTTAGCACTGAATCTGTCCACCAGTATATTTGCAATAGCTGTTGGCTCAGTATAGGAGGTACCATTGTGCAGTAGCTCAGAGCAAATCTGGGTATTGCCATGGAGATTCTTTACATAACTATAGAAGGCCTTGTGGTTGTCTTTACTATCTGCTGCAATTCTGTTTTCATAGCTAGCTTTAGAGAATTTGATGAGGGATCTCAACCTTTTGTTGAGGCTGATAAGGGAGTTTTTCCAGTCTTGGGACTTCACCTTATTCCACATCAGTTTCCTCCTTCTGTTGTAGAGTTTGTTTATGGCAGGGGACCACCAGATTGGCTTCCTTTTTTTTGAGGAGAGCATCTTAGTTCTATTGGGTATGGCAAGATCCATGCATTTGTGTACGTGTTTGTACAGTGCATTGGTGTATGATTTGGCAGTCATGCAACTATTCTCCATTTGCATGGATGCCATGAAGTTAACTACCTCTGTTTTTAGGAGCCAAAAGTTAGCATTGGAGAAGTTTTTCATGGTGGTTACCTTTGTTGGGGGAGGTGGGATGTGGATTTCCAAGGTGATTAGCTTGTGATTGGATCTAACCAGGGAGGAGTTGACTATTGGTGTAGAGCAATGGTCACCCATGTTAGTAATGACCAGGTCAAGGATGTTGCTACCTCTAGTGGGGTAAGAACAAGCTGGTCCAGGGCACTGGAATTAATGAATTCCAGAAAGCACTGGGCAAATGTATTGGTAAATGAGTAGTTTTCCCAGTTAATGGAGGGGTAGTTGAAGTTGCCCAGTATGAGAGTGTTAGGTTGGACCCTAATATTCTCCAGGGTGCTAAGGAATGTGGAGTTTAAATCTTGGGACATTGTTGGGGACCTATAGCTGGCTACGACCTGAATCGCTGTCTTACCCATTGTTAGCTGCACCTGAAGTATCTCAAATGCATTATGCTGGGCTACCAGTCTGGCGATGTGCGCATCCTTTATGAATATGGAAACACCACCGCCTTTGAAGCTTCAGTCCAAGTACTGGGGCCGAAAGGTGTGGAATGAGTTATAGCCTGGTAGTGCAGGGGTGCTTTCTGCTGCCTTGAACCAGGTCTGTGTTACAGCACAAATGTAAATGGTTCTCCATTTTAAGGAGTACTTTGAGTGAGTGCATTTTGAGATTTAGACTTCTAGCGTTGAGCAGCATGACCCTCAAATTGCATTTCTTTGTAGCTGTTACGGTGGTAATTTGGTCTTTGGAACACCGCCTAAAAAAGGCACTATAGGGGTGGCATGAGCCTTGGCCAGTATCCAGAAGCTCAGGGGTGACAGATAAAGGCCATCTCTGGCAAAGCATCGAGCTCTGTCAATCATGTCATCCCAGGCTGACAGATACTGGATCTCCTTAGAATGACGCCAGAAACATAGCCAATTGTTGAAGTCAATCATTTGATGCTTGTACTGTGGTATCATTCTGGGTGATGATAGGATGCTGCTCATGGCTAGTGTCTTACCCACCTGGGCTACATAATCTGAGAGCTCCTCCATGTCTCTTTTCATGTAGTCCAGGGAGGTACATCTCAGGTCATTCACACCCACATGTACAATGACAGAGTCATATTTGTACCTGTTGTTGAGGGACCTGAGTGTGTGCGTTATGTGGTGGATCCTGCTGCCTGGTAGGCAGCTGACTGTTACTTTCTCCTTCTTCAACCTAGTCAGTGGGACATCAGCGTGCCTCACTATCGAGTCACCTATGACAAGTGTGGTGGGCATGGTGTTTTGCCTCAGGGTCTTTGGTTGAGTGGCACACTGCTTAAGAGAGTTATGTGTTTCATGATTAGTGTAGTGTTGTGGTTGAATGCATTTCTGCCTTGGAGGTCTCTGCTGTTTGGTTAGATTTTTATTGAGAGCCTTCGCGAAGGTGGGTGTGTGGTTTGTGTTTTTATATGAAGGCAATGCTGGTGTGTGTTCTGGAGGGCTATTTGTTCCATGTGGTGTGGTGCAAGTGTTGACCTTCTCCTCTTGACCAGCTATTCAATCTTGGCTGGAGAGTGCGTGGCTTCCAATTTGGATATATAAGTGCATCTCTCACAAGTCTGAGTGTTGGGGGGTAAGAGTAGAGGGTTGTCACCAGGTTAATAGGAGAAAGCAAAGGGAACTAATCTTTAGACATGCCTGGAGGAGTGGTTATTAATAAGTTTTGGAGCTGTTTCCTTGTAGAACTTTTAGTGCTGGTAGCACTTTTGTTTACTACAATAATTGCTACAAGAAGTCTGGTAAAGTGCTAAACTAACAAGCTAGTAAAAGTGCAGGAGAGGAGAGAACTAGCAGATCTAAAGGAAAATTTGAAGAGCAGACTTTGGCACTGCTCAGAAGCTTGCAAACAGTTCTGGATACAGAAAATCTGTACCTGGACTAGACTAGTTACAGGAAAGGTGGGGAACAAGCGCAAACACGGGCTTTTAAATCAGAAAGTTTAAAGAGATGAAAAAACTGCCCAAATGGCCAATAAACTACAATTTCTGGGCCAGAAATCACTTCTCTTGTGGTAGATAGGTTATCTAGTGCTTACCACTCCCACTGATAAGCTAGAAGGCTTCCCTCCAACACAGAAAGGCTTGGGGGGGCTCAGAAGCTTACACACAGTCCTGGATACAGCAAATCTGTACTTGGACTAGACTAGTTACAGAAAAGGTGGGAAACAAGTGCAAACGCAGTCTTTTGAACCAGAAAGTTGAAAGTGATTGAAGACTACCCAAACGGCCAATAAACTACAATTTCTGGCCCAGAAACCACTCCTCTTGCAGTAGATAGGCTACCTAGTGCTTAACACTCCCACTGATAAGCTAGAAGGCTTCCCTACAACACAGAAAGTCTTGGGGGGGGGCTCAGAAGCTTACCAGCAGTCCTGGATACAGCAAATCTGTATTTGGACTAGACTAGTTACAGGAAAGGCAGGAAACAAGCGCAAATGTGGGCTTTTAAACCAGAAAGTTGAAAGAGATGGAAAAACTGCCCAAATTGTCAATAATCTGCAATTTCTGGGCCAAAAACCACTCCTCTTGTGGTAGATAGGCTACCTAGTGATTGTTGCTTACCACTCGCTGGATGGCACTATTACATAACATATGTACCTGATGCACATGCCTCACCATAACTGTTATGGGTACCCTCACACTGGCTATGCTATGACAACAGAGCTGACACTGATCCCTCACTGACGTATACTGCTCACTGTCTCCCAATGTGTTCACAATCCCCAGTATGACTCCTGGGCAGAATGCAGCAGCTGCAGCCTGCAACATATGCAGCAGTACATTCAGCTACCTGCTGCAGACCTACCATACCTCCCAGCCACCTAGAACAGGGGATATTTACAACACCCATACATAAAGGGGTGGGCGGTGGGCATGGTCAAGTGACAGGGGCATGTGCCACAGTCTTCCCCTACAAACATACACAGCTGATAGACCAGCAGCTACTGTAGCAGCATGCATATTCTGATGCAAATGACATAACATCTGTCTGTCCCCTTACTGACCTCAACCAGCATTGTTAAACAGTAAACTGCCACATAATCAGAAAGTCTGTTCACAATGGCCAAACATAGCATGCAAAACTGTGGACATAACACATAAATCTGGATAGTGGACAGTATTTTTACCTACCCTCTGTAATGCTGAAGTCCCCACACCTCGATAATCTCCATCTCACAGGCCAGGAAAAGGGTCAAGGCCTACATGAAGGCCTTAAATATAGCACTGTGGTGCCATGCCATTGGCTAATGAAAATGCAACCCAGCAATTCTGAATGCAAGTAGCAAGTGTGAGCCACAGATTGGTGCACAGACAATCACCTATTCATGAGCATTACTTACAAACGGCAAGCTGCTGCCAATGGTAAACAGGTCTGTGACTTTCTTTACGAAGACAGACTGTGATATTATAAGCATTATACTACAGGATTTCAACACATAAATGAGTACAGCACTATACCAGGTATGTAATAGAACTCCACATGTAATGGGACGTAGATGGGGGGATGCAGTTATGGGAAATAAGGATTACAACAGTAGGTCTGTAGTACATATCTTGGAATGACATGTTGCTGTTAGTCAGCTGTCCAGCACCTACAGGCTTCCCTTTTGGCTCTGTCTGGTGTGACATACATCACAGTCCCTCCAGCAATGGTCGGCTCATGTATGAATGCTACTGGACTGTGTTGTTGACAATAGTGACAGTAAGTACTGGTGGATATAGCTGACATATCACATGATGTACTGTCAGTCAGCTCCTCCCAGTCTATGAATGTCACACAGGCATAGTTTAGATATTGCCCAGGTGTCCATGACTGTTCCTGAATGTACTCTGGCTAGGTCACTGTGTACTCCACACCTGTATGTCATCACTTGAGAACTATGGCTAGCATACCTGTTGACCCCCTACAGTAGGACAGCAGGTTATAGCCAGTAGTAGTGGGGGGACAGAGGCCTGGGCTCAGCAACACAGTGTACATATATAGAGCATACAACATAAGGGAATGAATACACTACCAGATATTAATGTACCATAACTGTTTTCTGAGGGGTCTGGCATGTGACAGCCAGATTCCTCACAGTCTGGGAACAACCATTATACATTGTTCAGCTGTTTGCCAGACATCCACATTACTCTGGCAGAGGGTTCACATATATCAGGCACATGTACATATTTTGCAAACATCCGTGTACTGCAGATGTTGGACATCTATAGGGAGGATATCCTATAGCATGTTTGCAGTGCTGTCTGTCATTGGGTCACAAAGATGTTGCTAGAATGTCCCCATACACTTGTAGTACCACTCACACCAAAAAGAGATGAAAACAAACTGAATGAAAACTTGTAACAATCCAAAAGTTCGCTGGAAACACCAAATAAGGGCTCCGAGACCAAGAAAAGTTGTTTGACTTTATTATAACAAAACACACCAAAGAATATATTAACACTGCCAAACAGATACGTTTTCGACCACCTTCTTCATCAGAAACAAACAGTGGACCAAATTTAACAGCTGTTTTATACCCTTTCATTAAAATCTAATAAATAAATTGCTTGTCCAATAAGAACAGTAATAGAATAAACACATACTTAATTAAAATTGTTCAATTAAAAAAAACAAATTCTAAAAACCTCATCTTTAACCCATAGCATTAGGGTTACCACCTGTCCCACTTTGGAAGGGACAGTCCCTCTTTAGGCAGTTGTGTCCTGCAAAAAACTTGAAAAAATGGCAAATGTCCTGAGATTTTAGGACAAAAATATTTCCTATATTTTATGTAATCGTTGCATAAAACAGTTATTCTGTATCTGAAACACCTAAATGTTATAAGAAACAGAATAAGCAACTAAAATGCTATAAGAATAAGCTTTTATTTAGGCAAAAAAGTGAAGTTCTGTCCTTTGTACTGGCCGTGGGTATGTTTTGCTCTGCAAAATCTGACGTTTCTACCAAAAATGTCCCACTTTGGACATTTGAAAAGGTGGCAACCCTACATAGCATTACTGTCAAAATGCAACAAAAACAGGAATCTGAATGCAAAAACAAGAAATACAAAATATACCCTATTATCCACTCATTTAAAACAATAAAATGTGTATTTAATAAATGTACAAATATATGAATGAATAAGTAAATTCATTATAACAACAAGGGGAATCTATCTAGTAAAACATGCAGTAATACTGACACCTAGTGACTTGTTTGAGGAAATACATCAAAGTTTTGCTGATCTTAACTTCAGCACTGGCATAATAGACAAAAGGTCATTCAAACCGGGAGGTTTTTTAGATTCCAAAATAATCTGCCAAAACAACTCCCTGTATTCCAACTTGGCTTCCCACATACCTCCCCTTATATCCTTAGGGACAGCCTCCAGGACAAAAAAAGAAAATGTAGCCTGTGGACAATCTAAAGTGTGACGGAACAGTGCATTATTACTGTTCTGTTTCCTTCTTACTTGTTTTCTCGTAACATATTATTTGTAACATTGGATGTAGTGGACTTGTTTGGCTTCATTCCCCATGATATTGGACTTCAGTGGTTAGAGGAGAGTATGAGGGAAAGTGCTTTATTTTCCCAGGACGACTTCAAGAATTGTCTTCTATTCATGGAGGTTATTTTGAATAACAACTATATGTATTTTCAGGGTGAATTTTTCAAGCAAACAAGAGGAGTGGCTATGGGGGCAAAGTGTGCCCCCACATATGCCAACATAGTTTTAACATGGTGGGAGAAATTGTTTGTGATACACAGTCGTTTTTCCAGTTGTTGGTCTCTGTATAAAAGGTTTCTTGACGTCATTTGCATTTTTTGGACCGATACGCATGAAAAGTTTTTTGAATTTTTAGATTATATCATGGGTACCACCAACTTTTTAGATTTTACTTTTAATCTTAACCAACAGGAATTAACATACTTGGATATTTCTTTAAGTAAGGTTAATGATAGTTTTTCCTCCAAAATACATCTTAAGGATACCTTTTCCAATTCTTATTTGCATTTTAAAAGTGGTCATCCTTTTTACCAGAAAAAGAACCTGGTCAAGGGGCAATTAGTTAGGGTGTGTCGAATGACCTCTAATGATGATGATATTTCTACAGAATGTTGTAAGGTCCTTGACATGTTTAGTGAGAGAGGATACCCAAAAAAGTTAATGGAAGAAGTACTAGATGTGGTAACCCAAGGGAGAAAAGGTAGATTTGCTCCTATTTTGGGGCAAGATATTTCGGTGCCCTCACCTATTGAGCCATCTAATATTATGCCTAATAACTAGGAACAGGCATACATTTTGGATTACACTGGTGACTCCGGGGTTATCAAGAAAGTTATTACTAGAGAATGGAATAGGTTTGTACAAATCTCTGATTTGGGATTAACTAATCATCAGCCTTTAAAATTTATTTACCGTAGGGATTTAAATTTTAAACAACTATTTGAGTTTGGTGGACCTTCTTTCACAGCAAGTGGTCCACGTAGATTTGGAACCTTTAAATGTGGCTTTTGTTCCCAATGTTCCCACATAGTCAATAAAACCAATATTCACATTTTAGCAAGAAATAGGCAAGTCGTTAGTACTGGTTATTCCAATTGTAACAGCTACGGGGTTGTTTACATTGCCACCTGTAACTACTGCACTTCCTTTTATGTAGGGAAAACAGAGAGGAAATTGAAGTGTCGAATTTATGAACATTTATATGAAATTAAGAAACAGAACAGTAATAATGCACTGTTCCGTCACACTTTAGATTGTCCACAGGCTACATTTTCTTTTTTTGTCCTGGAGGCTGTCCCTAAGGATATAAGGGGAGGTATGTGGGAAGCCAAGTTGGAATACAGGGAGTTGCTTTGGCAGATTATTTTGGAATCTACAAAACCTCCCGGTTTGAATGACCTTTTGTCTATTATGCCAGTGCTGAAGTTAGGATCAGCAAAACTTTGATGTATTTCCTCAAACAAGTCACTAGGTGTCAGTATTACTGCATATTTTACTAGATAGATTCCCCTTGTTATAATGAATTTACTTATTCATTCATATATTTGTACATTTATTAAATACACATTTTATTGTTTTAAATGAGTGGATAATATGGTATATTTTGTATTTCTTGTTTTTTCATTCAGATTCCTGTTTTTGTTGCATTTTGACAGTAATGCTATGGGTTAAAGATGAGGTTTTTAGAACTTGTTTTTTTTAATTGAACAATTTTAATTAAGTATGTGTTTATTCTATTACTGTTCTTATTGGACAAGCAATTTATTTATTAAATTTTAATGAAAGGATATAAAACAGCTGTTAAATTTGGTCCACAGTTTGTTTCTGATGAAGAAGGTGGTCGAAAACGTATCTGTTTGGCAGTGTTAATATATTCTTTGGTGTGTTTTGTTATAATAAAGTCAAACAACTTTTCTTGGTCTCGGAGCCCTTATTTGGTGTAGTACCACTCACCTATTTGTTGGATGGTGGCTGTATGACATGTTACTGGGACATTGACCATATGGGACACACCACAGTAGATGGCAGTGATGGGTGTGGAGACATAACAACACAATCTGTCACTGCACACAAGGCCATAACTGGTATACATAGGATCATAGGAGGTTACTAGGCTATTGCCCCTGAGGCCCTCATAAGTCTAGCCCCCAGTTTGGTCCATGTTAATGTAAGTCAGCACTCAATGTCCCAGTCTAAAAGGGACACAGGTGGTATCTCAAGGGTGTATGTCCTGTTTACCATCCAGTTATCCAGGTTTCACTTAAAAAGGGGTAAATAGGTACTCTGCCCGATGTGGACAGGGTATCCATTCCACAGCTAGGTGAGTGTCTGTGACACACATCTGACCCACCAGCAAGTCCTGTTAATGCCAGAGACCAGGTTGAGGGTGTGTGTGCAGGTTACTCAAGTGGAGCTTGACTTGCGGATGTGCAGCAGTTCCATCATGGTGGAGTCTGTGATCGCTTTGTATGCCAGAGGTCACCTCTGAGGAGTCTGTATGAAACTGGGTAGAGGGATAGGGCTTTTAGCATATCTGTATATGGTAGATGTTTGAGGCCCTGTTATTCCCTGATGAGGAACCTCTGTGGTATCCCTAGCTGCTGCATGTGCTTTGCAAGGTCCATGACTAAAGGAGCATTATACTCAATAATGGGCCTTATTAGGGAGGAATACAGGGATGTTATAACCCCCATATCCCTGGGTGAGATACCCTTATGTATGAGGTGGACCATGTAGAAGGCTTTCCTTACAATGGAAGCAACATGGTGGTCAAATGTCATGGTGCCATCAAGCTGTGTGCCCAAATCCCTCATGACTGATTGCGTGCTTAGGACATTGTTAGTGATGTGATCATTTGTGGGGATGTCACTCTCCCCAAAGGGAATAATGTTGCATTTTGTGATATGCAGCCTGAGGCCATGTGTCTGGCACCACTCATGTGTCTGTGTGAGACCCTCTTGGTGGATGTTGACATCCCTAGGGGATTTGGTGGCAGCACCCAGCATCCAGTCTTCTCCAAACATGGTCGGCCATAGCCCACTGGTTGTGCCCTGCACCTCAGAAGACTAAATCACACATAACAGAGACCCCAAGACAGAACACTGGATTACACCGCTAGTTATGGGTCTACTGCTTGTGGTGACTTCCTCTATATTGACTAGGTGGGTGCTGTCAGTGCACCAGCATACTACCCATCTGGTAGCATATTCCTAGTTGAGAGCGTATATCTATTATGGCCAAGTGGAGAATACTGTCTAAGTCTTTGGTCAGGTCAAGGTAGGCAGTGTCTCCCCCTCATCCATGGCTTTGGTGACTGTGTCAAAGAAGTCAACCAAATGTAATAGACATGATCCTCCCTTGACAAAGCCAAACTGTGTGTGATTGAGTGTCTGGAGGTCGCCAATGTCCTTGTTAATGAGGTTCATGATAATTTGTTCCATGGCTTTGCAGATCAGGCTAGTTAAGCTGCTGAGTCTATAATGTGCCGGATGGGTGGACACTCCACCTTAGGGTAAAGGGATGACAGTAGCTGACTTCCACTTGGCTGGGACAAAGGTGGTATTCAGGCTTTGGTTAAATACAGTGCCTAATGGTGCTGCAGATTCATGCTTGAGGTCATGTAGGATGCATCCTGCAATATGACTGGGTCCCACGGAGGCTGTATTCCATGACTTTGAGATAGCAGTGATGACCTGTTCCCTAGATATAAAGGGAAGGGGGCAGGTACTGTGGATGTCCTGATGTACTGATGGGCAGACAGGGGCTGAAGCTTTCACTGACTCTGTCAGGCAGCACGTTTGCTATATCTACAGCACTTACCCACTACTTCTGAGCAGATCTGGGTGCTTCCTTTGAGGCTGCAGACATATGTGAAGAAGGAGATATGACTGTCTGTAGTGGATGTTGCCAATGTGGGCTCGGAGTTTGCTTTGCAGGATTTTAGTAGTGCTCTTATTTACTTGCTCAGGCTAAGGAGACACTGCTTCAAATTGGGAACCTGCTCCTTCTTAGTCTTAGACAGCAATATTTCACTCCTGTTATAAAGTCTATTTATTGCAGATGCCCTCCAGATAGCTTTACTTATCCTTGCAGTGGATAATGTATTCCTGATGGGTATAGCTGACTCCATGCATCTACACAAATGCACGTATAGTGCTTTGGTGTATTTGTGAATATTGATGCCAGTTCCTACAGAGGGGGAGGGGGCTGTGAAGCTGTTTATACCATCCCTCAGGAGGCTGTAATCAACTTTGGAGATGTTTGTATGTCTGACTCTAGCTAGATGGGTATTGTAGGAGCTGGTGACTGCCAATGTGACCGCTTTTTGGTTGGTTATAACACAGAGGATGATACTGTAGGGATGTTGCAGTGATTACGCATGTTGTTTAATATCAACTCCAAGAGATATTCACCTCATGTGGGGCTAGCAATTAGCTGTTCAAGGTGTTTGCATTGCCAAGTTCCATGAATCTCTAGGCATTTGAGTGCTGGCATGAGTAGTTCTTCCAATATATGTTTGAGTAATTAAAGTCACCCAGGATCAGAATACAGACTTGAATCCTGATAGTGGTGAACAGGTCCATATAGGCAGCATGGGCTTCCTGGTTACATGTGGAGGCCGGTAGCTGGCTATGATTTGGATAGGGGTCTTGGCAAAGGCTAACTGCACCTGGAGTGCCTCCTGTGCATCTTACTGTTTGACCAGCCTGGAGGTGTGTATGTCTTTCATATGTAGTGAAACCCGATGTACCCTTGGCTTTACTGCCCACACCTTGGGGTCTGACTGTATGATAGGATGGGTGACCATGTAAGGCTGGGCTGCATTCTGCAGCTTTGAACCATGTGTCTGTGACTGCACAGATGTGAGCTTTTTCCAGGGTTACGACTGCTTGCAATGAGTGCAGACTCATGTTTAGACTCCTAGCGTTTAGCAGCATGGCCTTCAATTTGTGATTTGTTGACAGTTTTATGTTGGTAGTGTTAACGTCACCACTTTTCCTAATAAAGGCACTATGTGGGTGGCAAAAACCATGGCCAGAAGCCTGAAGGCCAGGTGAGACAGACTGAGGCCATCTCTGGCAAAGCATTGTGGTCTATTGATCATATCATCCCAGTCTGTCAGGTACTGGATCCCCCTGGAATGGCACCAGAAACCAAGCCAATTGTTAAGGTCAATCATTTCCTGATTGTATTGCGGCATCATTCTGGGTAATAGCAGAATGCTGCTTAAGGCTAGGGACATACCTGCCTGGGACACATAATCAGCGGGCTCAATCATGTCTCATTTCATATAGTCCAGGGAGGTACGTCTCAGGTCAGGCACACCAACATGGACTATGACAGACTCATAACAGTACCTGTTGTTGAGAGACAGCAGTGCATATGTGATATGGCAGATTCTGGCACCTGACAGACAAGTAGCAGTGACCTTTCCCATATACAGCCTGGTGAGAGGCACATCTGTGTGTCTCATAATGGAGTCTACTCTGACTAATATGCTTGATTTATGGTGACACCTTACTAGCTGTGGGACACATGTGTGGCTATGCATAGTACGTGGTGTGGAGGGCTGTGGAGTTCGCATGTGTTTTTGCCTCTGAGGTCTCCTTTGTTTGGGGATATTTATGTTGAGGACCTTCGCATATGTGGGTGTGTGTTGTGTAGGTGTGGGTGGTGTGTGAGGTGTACTGATTGTGTTGACAACCTTTTTGTTGCCAGATATGCAGGCTTGAGAGGGAGAGAGCATGGACTGTAAGTTCCTAATGCTATTGCATCTCTCACAAATTGTGTTCCTTGGTGGTGTTTGAAGATGGTTGTCAGTGTACATGAGACCTCCTGAGGGATGGTATAAACAGCTTTGCAACCCCCTCCCCCTCTTTAGAAAATGGCACCAATATCCACAAATACACCAAAGCACTATACATGCATTTGTAGCTACACTGTCAGGATGCCCATAACAACCAGACTGATAGGGGAAACTGTAGGACATTGTCCAGCCATATTTGTCAGAATCTGAGTGAGGAAGGTCAGGGAGACCAAAGGGGTGGGCCTACAACCCAAGTGCTTAAAACAAAAGTAGGTTACCCTACTGCAAACAATGTAGACAGTCTATAAAAAAGCAGTAATTTGTGCAACAGAAAAGATGCAGTTCATCACCTTAGAGAACATGCAGCAAGTAGCAGAAAACAGCAAGATGAGGAGAGAAACACATGATGTATTGCTACTATGTTGCTGATAGCCCCATACATACTGTGGTGACAGATGGCAGGGTATGATGTGGGAGTTAGCGGAGGATAGTGCTGGCAAATGTGAATGTGCAGGGTGTGTACATAATGGAGAACAATGTATGTGGTCCTGTGATGTGTTCCCCTCTTCTTCTCTTTCAGGAGTGATGTACAGATGGAGGAACCCATCTTTTTCTGCAGCCAAGAATGAAGTTATAGTTGATGACCTCAGACTGCATCATGACATCCTGCTGTCGAGGAGTCACCAGAATCGGGAACAATGCGCTGCACTGTGTCAAATCTTGTTGTATTAGTAAATCACATAGGACTACAGGAAAGAAGCTATGAGCAGGTCCAACACTGGGCCACAGACATGATAAATGCTGCGTGGCAACGGGCTGCAGCTGTGGCCAGGGACCGTGCTGGCACCAGTGTATGGCCTACAACACAACAATCACTCTCTGCCAGAGAGCAGTTCCTGGTAAATCATGGTTCAGCCACCAGCTTGCAAGCATCCATCATCCCATACATCATGGAGATGGGTGGCACAGCTTCAACAGTAGAGGAGTGGCCAGGTAAGCCTCCTGTGGTCATCACTTTAATACTGTAGCAGTCATAGTGGCAGACTCTGCATACCCATACATGGATGGCAGGTCAAGCTACATTTGGGGAGGTTGTAATGCACACATGTGCACACATACTCAGAATGTCAGCAATATGGGCAGTATCACAGTTTGTAGTATACATGTTGACATATGCACATATTATCTTGTGCCAATGCCACATTTGTGTTTGCTGACAATATCCCTCCCCTGCAATTCCATAGGTACATCTGGTGTGGCTGGAGTGCAACATCCTGTAGCTAGTGAGTGTGAAACTGTTTTGTAATTGCTTAGCCATACCCTAGGAATGTTAAGAGCTGCCAGTTTGCCATGGAAAAAACTGTTAAGCTTAGCCATAGTACAATACTTGTATGTTCAGTTGTAGAGGGGTTCACTGCAGTGCATTGAATTGGTAATCACAGTAGCATATTTGCAGGAGCTGTAACATATTTGCATGTATGTTTGTGAAGGTGTATACAGGGGGCAATAGTATGGTGGAGACAGGTGCACTATGTTTTAAGTGAAGGCCCATCACATACACTGACATGTCGCTTATCTCACAGGTGTATAGTACTGGCAAAATTAACCAGACATAGCTGCACTGCATGTTGTTAAGGGCCTGTCTTGTCTGTGTCTGTTGTGGTCTGTTGTGTGTTGTGTATGGGATCAGTAATAATGTGCGGTACTGTATGTATAATGCAGTTGTGGCAGCTCGCCCGTATATGTGTGTGTGTGTCTGTGTGTGCAGATCAGCAGACATAATAGTGCATGTATTAATGTAGTCATGTTGTCTTCCTCCTCACAGGTGATCATAGAGGTTGGAGTCTGTCCCCCTCTCAACCTGATGTCAGTCTCTCATCTGACTCTGATGATGATGGTGGCCATAGTGAGGCACAGGTGGGGTTGTTGGGGACTGAATCTGTCCCATGGGTTGACATCCCACTTCCTGCCCTAATGTCCCCACACACAGTCAGTATGCCCACACATACCCAGTCCCCTAGAGCCACAGATATTGGACAGTCAGAGGGTGGTGGCATCAAACAAGAGAGTGTGGCAACTATGGCATCTGTTACTGTAGACACTCACCATAGCCAGAGAGCTGGTGAGGTCCCACACAGGCAGACTGACAGGGGTGCTTAAAGAAGGACTACTGCCCATCCACCATCTGTCACAGGTGTCACATCACGAGTCACTTGACGCATATTTAGTCCATAATGGAGGCACAGGCACATTATGAATGCAACACCAGATGGATGCTCAGGATCATGGCTGCATCACTGTCTGGCATCCATGACTCCATCCACAACATTGGTGGTGCCATGCATCATTTTGCTGATGTAGTGGACAAACAGTGGGATGAGACTTTGTCAGTCCTTGACCACACATTGTCTGTGCTGGAGCAAGTGGCGGGAGTAGGGCGTCAGACACATAGATGTAGGTCAGCACCAACATCAGCTGAAAGTTCACATGGCCGTGCACAGTCATACTCCCATAGTGGCAGTACCACCAGCACTACAGATGGGAGGGTGCTGTCCACAACACAATGATGGACCCAGCAGACACCAGTCACCATCAGCAGGTAATACCACATCTGACCCTGGGCATGCTGGTGTCAGTGTCACTCCTGGCACTGCCACTTCCTGTATTTGTGGCTAGAGATGGTGAACTGTACATTCTGCCATGTACATTCCACAGCTGTCCAACATATTCTTGTGTAGGGCTAGTACATGGCTTGACTGTGTGTACACACACATCACTATCACATGCAGGTCACCAACAGACACACATATCTCCTCTCCATTGCCCAGCTGTCCAGCACCCCTCCAGACACATGCACAATGACAACTGTGTGGCACAGCTTAGGCCTTTGGCAGCCCCACACCACACCCTGTGCATGTGATGATGCCTGTGCCACATCCCTGTCATCCATACCATCAATGCAGGGACATGCAAATATGTGTCTAATGCACAGGGTGACTATAGTACATGTAATGACAGTTTGTAGTGCAGTGCTGTTATGTCCTGTAAGGTGATGTCTACCGGCATGTGTCATGAGTACACATCAAAGTGTATGTACCTTTGTTCCATGCTGCTGCATTGGTGGTAATATTGCTGACTGACTGTTGTCTCTCACACCTTTTTCTGATTCTGTTCCAGGGGTCTGAGTGTCTAAGCCATGGAGAGCTGGTATCAATACAGCAGCTCAGGATGGCATTATGGCAATGCAGAGATGTGACTTTGCCAAGGTATGGCTGTATATGTGCATGGTTACCTAAGTTTGTATGTGTAGAACAGTGTGTCAGGGACAATGGGGCAGACAGCATAATCTTGCATGCATACCCCATGACACAGCATGCTACTCTTGACACATGTCACCTGGGAGTTCAGTAAGATCATAGGTTCATAGGATCATAGGAGGTTACTAGAGTAATGCCCCTGGGGCCCTTACAAGTCTAGCCATTAGTTTATCCCCAGAAAGTAACATCAATCAACACCTGTTGCCCCTGTCAATGAGGGGACACAGGTGGAACCCCTGGGCAGATTTGTGGTTTCCCATCCACTCATCACAGTTGTGCTTGAAGAGGGTCAGCATGGTACTCTGTTTGACATGTACAGGAAGTGTATTCCTGAGAAAGGGCAGCCTTTGGGAGACAACCCTGTCTCTCTAGCAAGTTGCATGAGGAGTTAGACTTATGGCTATGGGGCAGTTATTGTAGGGCAGGGTCCAACATTGCCTTGTAGGCGTGACACAGCCCACTTCTAAGCAACCTGTCTGATACTGAGTGCAGCAATAGTGATTTGAGCCTATCTGCATGGGATAGGTGTTGGAAGCCATGGATTACCTTTGTGAGGTATTTCTGTGGCCTTTCCAGTTAGTGTAAATGTCTGGATAGGTACATACTAAATGGGGTGTTGTAGTAAAATATTGATCTATGGAGTGAGGACTATAGAGAGGTAATGACCACCTTTTTTCTGGATGCTATCCCCTTACCTATGAGATGAACCATGTACAAGGCTTTTCTGACCACTGCCACTACATGATGGTTGAATGTGAAATTGTTATCAACCTGAGTACCCAGGTCTCTCAACACAGGCTGTGTGTTTAGGGGGTTGCAGTTGAAGTGATAAACAGTGGGGCCATGTATTTGCCGAATGGTATGATAATATTTTTTTTGTATTTAGCTTGAGGCCAGGACCCTGGAACCAGTTCATAGTTGACATAAGACCCTCTATCAGTGTATTAACATCATTTGGGGAGTGAATGACAGACAACACCCAACTTACAGTCATCCACAAACTTGGTCAGTACCTACAAATGTAAGTGGTGGTGGGTAGCATTCATGCTAAGATACATGTGGGTTATTTAGGGGCAGCAGGTACTCACAGGGCCTCAAAATGTGTATATGTTGCACACACATAGGCAAGATAGACTAGGGTTGCCACCTTAACAAATGCCCAATGTGGGACACTTTTTGTAGCAATGTGAGAGTTGGCAGGACAAACCATACCCACGGTGAGTGCAATGGACAGAACTTCACTTTTTTGCCAATATAACAGGTTATGTTTGTAGCATTTGTCTAGATTAATCTATTTCTCATAACATTTAGGTGTTTCTGATGTCAAATAACTGTTTTATGCAACTATTAGAAAATAATGGCAATGTTTACTGCCCTACACTCTTGGGACATTTGTATTGTTTTAGTTGTTTTCATAGGACACACTTGGCCAAACATGGACTACAAATTGCACAGTGGGACAGGTGGTAACCCTATCACAGTCACACTGCTGTAAGGGGATATATGCAGACACACACACACACACACACACACACACACACACACACACACACACACACACACACACACACACACACACACACATCCTAATGAACTGCCTGTGTTAAGAGTAGAACCCCTACCTGTCTAGTTGTACATACTATAATGCTACATATGCATCACATGTGCCATGGAGCTTATGTGTTTTTGGAGTGTCTGCCTCTACTGTTCAGGTGGATGACGTCTGCAGACACTGTAAAGGTTGCCAGTGTGGGGTTAACAGATTTACACAGGCCCTTAAAATTGTATAACCATTGCACATACATGCAGGCAAGACAGCCACACTACTGCAAGGGGATATGCTTACACATGCACATACACTCACAGATTTTCTGATTGTGAGACTACAACCCCTACCTATCTAGTTATATACACTACAGTACTACATACTTATTACATGTACCATGAATCTATTGTGCTTTGAAAGTATCTAACTATGCTTCTAAGGTGGATGGCATCAGTAGGCCATGAAAAGCTTACCAATGGGGGGTTAACAGGCCCTTAAGATTGCATAAACATCATACACACCCCCCCACACAAACACATACCAGCCACACTGCTGCAAGGGGAGATGCTTACACACACACACACACACACACACACACACACACACACACACACACACACACACACACACTCTCTCTCACAGAGTTACTGTTGTTGGGATTAGAACCCCTACCTATCTAGATGTATATACTACAGTACTACGTACTTATTGTATGCGCCACTGAGATTATATGTTTGGAGAGTGTGTAATTGTGCTTCTAAGGTGGATGACATCAGCAGGCCCTGTAAAGTAAGGCAATGTGGGGGTTAACAGGTAGGCACAGGTCTTAAAATGTATTGGCATTGCACACACCTAAGCAAGACAGACACTCTGTTGCAAGGGGATGTACTTATGCACACACATACACATTCACAGAGTTGCTGTTGTTGGGATTAGAACCCCTACCTATCTAGATGTACATACTATAGTACTACATACTTATCACATGCACCACTAAACTTATGGGTCTGGATAGTGTGTAACTGTGCCTCTAAGGTGGATGACATCAACATGCTCTGTAAAGTAAGGCAATGTGAGGGTTAACAGGTAGACACAGGGCCTTATTAGCATTGCACACACATAGGCAAGACTAACACATTGCTGCAAGAGGATATACTTATGTACACACACACAGAGTTGTCCTTGTCGGGATTAGATCCCCTCTCTATCTAGTTGTATAGAGTATAGTGCTACATACATATTGCATGCACCATGGAGATTATGTGTTTGGAGAGTGTCTGCCACTACTGCTGGGGTGGATGATATCAGCAGCTGCTGATAGGGAGGCCGTTGTTGTGGAGGACACTAGTTTCAGGGCCAAAAATTGATTAACCATTGCACAGACAAGAAAATAATTACCAACATAAACCAAATGTCCAAGTCAGCAAAAACATACAATGTAAAAGAAAAAGCCAGCAGGACAACCACAGCAGCAGACTCCACTTTAATAAAAATGTATAAAACAAACAAGGGACAAGCACTTTTGTGTATTACTTTGCTTCTTCAGATCCTATAAAACTGTTAAAAATACACATCATTATATATTACATAGCAGCCTATTAGTACAGATGTCACAAATCATCAATCAATTATTTAGAAATTTTTGTATTCTTAGGTCTCCGCCCCTTTAAGATAGGCTTTACTAACACTGATGTTAATACCAGGATGTTTATGTGCCTGGAGTCTCAGGATCCACCTTAATTCCATTTGTTCTAAAAGATTATTGTTGTCCCCACCTTTCACATTTTTTATAAATTCATTGCAAAACTCTAAAACTAAAACTATGTCCTGGTAACTCCAGAATATGTTTCGCAAGGACATTCTTTATGTTCTTATTTTTAATTTCATACAGGTGTCTACTAGTCCTATCCTTTAATCACTGTATGGTCTTCCCTATGTAAAAACAAGTGTAGAAACTGCATGTAGCTAAATGTATTAAATTGGTGGTATTGCAATCTGCATAAAACCTGGGTTTAAATTCAAATGGTATGTATAGGGTGAACAAACTCTTGTTTCTTAGTTATAACATTGTAAATCTTGTAGCTCCTACAAGGATATGTACCTGCCCTTCTCCCCTCTGTTAAGTTCTTTTTTTTATCATTACATAATAGTTGTTTCAGGTTACAACTGTTTCTACACGTAAAGCTCGGTACACCACCCACTACCTTAGCTGTAGATCTATCCATCGTTAACAGACCCAAATGCTTCTTAATGGTATCTATTACCAAACTATTATTACTGATGTATTTGGTAACAAAGGGGACTTTATTCGTTCTATGCATTTTGCTATTATTACTGGTATGCTTGGCCATCACCACCTCTGTAGTATTAGAAGACATATGTCTGTTATTAACTACTTTTCATGTATGGTATCTACCATATGCTTGTTATATCCTCTGTCCTCAAATAATTTCCCCAGCATATTAACTTCCTTGAGTAGCTCTTCTTCCTTATTACATATCTTGGTAACTCTCAAACATTGATTTTTTGCTATATTAGGAAAGATATGCCTGGGATGCATACTGTCATTAGATAACTGCCATTTCGCCAGTATGGTTTACGAAATAAAGTTGTAAAAATACTTCCATCTACATCTCTTTTAAAAGAGATGTCCAGGAAATCAATGCTGGAGTATGAGCATGAAACAGTAAACCTGAAGAATATTATATATAATATTGCATATTGCATGCACCCCGGAGCTTATGTGTTTGGAGAGGGTCTGGCACTGCTGTTGGGGTGGATGACATCATCAGCTGTTGACAGGGAGGCCACTGTTGTGGAGGACACTAGCCACAGAGACAGAAAAAGATTGACCATTGCATAGACACAGACCTGTTGGGCATGTGTATACTGCTTTATGTGGAATATCTACACACACACACACACACACACACACACACACACACACACACACACACACAAGGTGGCTGATGTGAGACTAAAACCCCTACCTACCTACTAATACACGCTACAGCTCACTTCACTAGTTGCACGCACCACTGGTAAAAATTGGTGTGCAAGTGGCTCCAGCACTACATCACTCTATACCTTTCTGTGTCTCTCTATATTTTTCTGTGTGTCTCTACCTCTCCCCCCCATCTCTCTCTATATATGTATATATTACCTATATATATATATATGTATCTATATAAATCTCTACAGATACATATATGTCTTACATGTGCCACATACTGATAGATAAGGGTAATCATGTCTGATGGGTATAGGAAGAGACAGTTAGGTATACATAGCTGTCGGTATGCACAGAGATATATTGACATTTCAGTTCTATAGGCAAATGAGCCTTCAGATATGGGTTGAAATTAGCTAAGTGTAGGAGCATGCCCAGTGTGACCATCAGTACTTACAAGGGGACTCCAGTCCGGGATTTTGTGTGATACAGCCAGTTGGCTGTTGCACCTGAATAAACATTACAGCACCTCCCTGATATAATGCAAACCGGATTCCCCAGCTGTGTGCTTGCTATAATATCTGATTCATATTTAGGGTGTGTACAGATTGTATTAGACTGAACAGGGTTTTTCATCATATGTCTGGTATGTTTTACATAGCAATGTGATTTCCTGGTACATCAGTGACAGATCATTATAGATTGACATGAGGAACTGCTGACAGACATTTGAGTTACTGACTCCATAAACAGCAGGGAAACCATGCTACTGCATGACCTGCTCTATTCTGGACTTTCTACATTTGTCTGGCCAGTAGTTCATCCTTCTCCTTATATGTGAGCCTTTGCCCTGCTCCTGTTCCTAGCTTTGTCCACAGTTGCTGTTCTATGTAGTTATCTGTATGCTGTGACTGGGGTACAAGATGTGACACCACACACAGGGTTACATACATCACACCTCTGACTGTACCTGTTTTGCAGAATGGCCAGCATTGTGCCCCATATGTCTGCTCTGGTCCTCAGTTTGTGTTTTTTGTATTGTAATGCTACACGTTGCCCATTCCTCTCAAACTCGTATAGCAAGAAATCTGGACAAAGCCATATATAAAAGTGGGACACAGGCCCAAAAATAGAGACAATTTTTAATATTGCTCTTCCACAGTTAGACAGTTGGTAGAATAACAGGTTTTGTATTAGCATGAGTTTTTTGAAGGGTATGAAGTCTGCATCTCAAATGTCTGTCATTATCTTCTAACGTCAGCCTTTATTGATTTGCCACTAGTTTGCTGAAAACTGCAGTTTTATGAAAACAGACCAGAAAGATGAGGTAAAAATGTGGACATTCTGTGAAACTCTGTAAATCTGAGAGGTATAATGGTGCCCGCTGACTTGTTGTAAGTACCGACACAGTTACGTGACAGCCTTTACATCCTGCTGCTATTCTGACTTGTTACAACCAACTGTTCTACTAGTCACCATCTAGTTTACTCAGAGCTGTGTACTGTCCATATCTGTGTGCCCCTGTCCTTCCATTGTCTCTGGATTTGTCCATCTTTCTTGCAGTAACAAATAGTAACATATGGACAGTCTGTAGAACTCTTACCATAGGTGCAGCTCACATGCAAAATAGTAGGCACAGCCAGTCTAGAGCCATGAACACCATCAAACATGGTAATGTACTTAGCCCACTAAGCCACAACAGCCACCAGACAATGCAGTTTAATTCCTGACAATATCAACCACAGACATACATAGCACATTGACCCCTGTATATTGTGGAAATGGAACATGTCACCAGGTTGACTGGGACAGCCCTGGGATTGTGTGGTCTGCTGCTATTACCTTCCAAACATAATGTTACTGCAGTTGTATGGGAACACAGGTGTGTTGGGGGTAGGGGACTCTAGCATTGACAGTCATGCATCTGTCCTATGACCATGCTGTTTATCATTTCCCTTGCGTAGTGCAGTGGGTTTTGCTGCCTTGGGGCCTACTGCGTATTATAGGACATCTAGTTTTGGGCAAAGCATTCCTGTTGTCCCACATAGCTGTCAGTTGTCTGGAGATATCCCAGTAGCCCACTCAATTCCCTTGCATAAATGCGGCAGGTCCATACATATGCTACCATAGTCTAGTACTCCATACATTTGTTGTAAAGAAGAGTGACTTACCTTGTGCTTGTGGCAGTTGAGATAGTGCTTCAGGGCTGACTCTGTCAGATGCATGCTGTACACAGCCAATGCATGAGAAGGTAAAGGTTGCGTGATGTAGCTGGCTTCCTTTCTACTATGTGAGGAGTCAGTCCCTAGATCCCTAGGATGACAGTGCATGTGCTATATGTTGCCTCCTTGCCTTCTCCCACCCTTCTGTAATGCTGAAGGTACTGCCACTATGGGATTATGAGTGTGCATAGCCACATGGACTCTCAGTAGATGTTGTTGCTGCCCTATGGCCACGTATCTGATGCCCTGCTCCCACCACATGTTCTAGCACAGACAATTTGTGGTCAAGGATTGACAGTGTCTCATCCCACTGTCTGTCCACTACATCAGTGAAATTATGCATAGTGTCACCAGTGTGGTGGAGGGAGTTACAGATGTCAGACAGTGATGCATCCATGATCCTGAGCATCCATCTGGTGTTGCATTCGGATCGCACCTGTGCCTACATGACAGACCGAAACATGTGTCAGGTGATTCATGATGTGACACCTGTAACAGGTGGTGGATGAGTAGCAGTCCTCCTTAGAGCACCCCTGTCAATCTGCCTGTGTAGGACTTTGGCAGCTCTCTGGCTATGGCCAGTGTCTACACTCACTGATGCCATTGTCACCACACTCTCCAGTTCGATGCCACCACACAATGACTGTCTGATATCTGTAGCTGCAGGTGACTTGGTTTGTGTGGCATACTGACTGTGTGTGGGGACAAAGGGGGAGGAAGTTGGATGTCAACCCGTGGGACATATTCAGCTCCAGCAACCCCACCTGTACCTCACTATGGCCATCATCACTATCAGAGCCTGATGAAACTCTGACATCAGGTTGTGAGTGGGGATAGACCCCAACCCCCATGTTCACCTATGAGGGGGAAGACAAAATAAGTACATTACTACCTGCACTATTATGTATGGTGATCCATACAGACACATACAGGTGAGGTACCACAACTGCATTACACATACCACATCTTATTTCTGATCCCATGCATAACATACAAACAGACTACAACATATACAGACAAGACAGGCCAATTAAACAACATGCACTGCAACTACGTCTGGTTAATGTTGCCACTGCTATACACCTGTAAGATAAGCGATATGTCAGTGTATGTGATAGACCTAGACCTAAAATACAATGCACCTGTCTTCAGCATACTATTACTATTATTTCTGAAATCGCAGTCTGGCTTGGTAAAGCAAGTTACAGACCTGTTTACCACAGGCAGCTGCTTGCCATTTGTGGGTAATACTTAATAACAGGTGATTGCCGGTGCAACAATCGGTGGCTCAGACTTGATAATTGCATCCTGAACAGCTGGATTGTACTTTCATTAGCCAATGACATGGCACAACAGTGCAATATTTAAGGCCTTCGTGTAGGCCTTGGCTCCTTTCCTAGACTTTGAGAAGGACATTATTGAGATGTGGAGACCACAGCATCACAGAGGGTAGGTACAAATACTGTCCACTGTTGGGATTTATCTGGTATGTCCACAGTTTTGCATGCTATGTTTGGCCTTTGTCAAATGACTTGCGAATTATGTGGCAGTTCAGTGTTAAGCAATGTGGTTGAGGTCAGTAAGGGGGAAGATAGATGTGAATGTCATATATCATATACATCAGAATATGCATTCTGCTGCAGTAGCTGCTGGTCTAGCAGCTGTGTATGTTTGTAGGGGCAGACTGTGACATGTCCTTGTCACCTGTTGTTTGCACCCCCACCCCTTCATGTATGGGTGTAGTGTGGATCCCTTGTTCTAGGGGCTTGTGAGGTATGGTAGGCCTGTAGTGGGTAGCTGAATATACTGCTGCATGTATTGCAGGCTGCAGCTGCAGCTTTTTTCCCAGGACTCATACTGGGGAGTGTGAACATACTGGAGGACAGCAAACTGTATGTGTCAGTGAGGGAGTAGTGTCAGCTCTGTTGTTACAGTAGAGCCAGGGTGAGGTTACCCATAACAGTCCAGGTGAGGCATGTACTTAAGGTACATATGTTATGTAACAGTGCCAATCGGAGAGTGGTAGACAGCATATAGGTAGCCTATACATATTTGGGCAGTGTGTCCCTACCTATAGGCCTTTGATGTGCCAATATGGGTAGCAGTGAATGCAGTAACAACAACCTGTTTTGTTTAAAATTGCAGGACTCAGTCATTATTTGTTGCATTCACAAGCATGTAACTGAAGTGCAATACACTGGATTCAAACCCAGGACTGTGGGTGGCAAATATACATCATGCTAGGAATTCAATAAAATGAGCCACTGAGTCAATACTGCAGCAGGTGTATTAGCAAGATAAATGTGCATGCATACAGTCTGTTACACAATATTCACATTAGCATGTATGTTCAGATGGGTATGATGTGTGACACTGAACTATCTGTCATGATTTTTGAACCTCAATCTGCACTGAATTGTCAGTACTTTAGTGCACAGAAAAGCTTTTATGACAACTGTGCCAAAAGTAGGTGGCACAACTGTGGACATTCTGCAACAGTCTGTGCAGTCGACAGCTGTACCTGCTATCGCAGACCTCACGTACATCCATCATTATTTATTAGGCTGTGTACTGGTTTGGTGTCTGCATCACAGTACCAAGTACACAGACAATTTTCCCATTATATGTACAAGCAGTGTGTCATTAGCAATCAGGATCTGCTTATGGAAACACCTGTTCAGAGCTGAGTGGCTTAGTGGGCTAATGCACTGGGCTGTTTTTGACAGGGGCCTATGTGCTAGACTTGGCAGGCATGATTATTTTGCAGATGTGCCTAACAGGGTCAGAAACACAGAAGGTAATTAAGGCACTATTAAACAGTTTTAAGTGGGTTTGTGTGGGTTTGCACGTACCTCTACTTAAACCCTTGCTAATTTTAAAAAAAGAAAAGAAAAAAGGGATGATAGGAAAGTGGTGAAATGGGGACAAGCAGGAGAAAAACATAATGAAAGGCCGCTAGGGATGTGCAGGATGGGTATAGGAAAGGACCACAGGTCTCCATTTCTTGTACAGTAAGAGCTGTGCAGGTTGTAGAGGATTTGGAATTTGGAGCCTCTAAGGGCAACATAAATGTGTTGATTGATTCATGTAATGATTACGTGTGTCCAGTGGACACAGGTGTGAAATGGAGAGCTATGTATGGGGCAATTTTTCTTTTGTAGGACAGATACCTTTTTTTTTTTTTTTTTTTTTTTTTTTTTTTAAGGAGAGAGTGGAATGTTGGGGAAGGGATATAGGTACATGTGGGAAGGTAAGTTGAGAGTGTTGTGGAATCAGAGGGACATGTGCCCCCAGATGGCAGCAGTGAGACTGAGCTCCCCAGCCATGAGTAGTCAACACTGCTCTCTCACTGCCCCGAAGGTGGTTGTGCTGGAGGCTGGGCGCCGGGGCCACCTTGCCCCTCCAGATTGGCCAGTCTGCCCTCAGCCCAGTGCAGGCAATCCTCATAGCCATGATGCATGATCATGCACACCATCCCCAGTAGCTGTTGCAGGGTGACAAACTCCCTTCTACCTCTGCTCCCAGGGGGAACAGGCTCTGTCCCCTGAGGCATTTCCACCAGTAGGTAGTGCAGAGCCAGTGGAGGGGTCAGCACCGGGTTGGGTCCCAGACATGCTGGGACCTGGTGCCATGGTTGGCTGAGGTAGGGTAGGTGGATTGCCAGGGACTGGCCTACCCAGTTGAGCTATGGTGTTGAGGTTTTTCAAAGTGTATAGCTTACTAATGAACAGAACTTTTAGCTAGTTATAACAGCATGCCAGAACATTGCAAATAACACAGTGACATAACATCGCATACTATCTTGAACACAATAAGTGAGATAACAGTCAGTATAGTAACAGCATGCCATTAACAGTTATGGCATAAGGCCAACAACATAGGTAATTCAACAAGGGATGTTAGTATGCAACCATTGGAATACATAACAATAATAAAACACAAGGCCCAACTTAATGTTTTGAGAACATATGTTAATAGTAAACCATAACTGATGCATAACAATAATAAAATATGATGCAGATAAGGGGTGGGGGAGAGAGAACTGCAGTCCATTAATACCTGTATAGGCTATATTGTTTGCAGCAGTATTCTTATATACGCTACAGGTCTGTCCTTACTTTATGCATACAAGTGCCCTATAGCTGCTGTAGCACATCCATACCTCTCAAGCTATCTGCATGGGATGGTATGGACCAAGCTGTAATACCTAGAGGTACACAACTACAGGGAACTATTACATGTCAGGGGGACATAGATGACTACCAAGATGTACTGTGGATTGAAGTAGTGTGACTGTGGTATTGACATATATCATGTTGATAATAGATCTGTGACCAAGGGATTAGGCAAGAGTGATCACAGTCTGTGACAGTGTGATACTTGAGAGACATGTATTGTGCACAGTACGGAGACTTTACAACTATCATGCCATCCTTGCCATGCATGAGGTTAGACTATCAGCAGACATTCACAGACACACCTAGCATACTGCCATATCAAGAGTACACCTTTTATTTATTGTATTAACTTTTATTAGTATTGCACTTGTTGCCTTTATTTTCTGATGTCTTATCACATTGCAGAGCAATGCTGTTAAAACTCTAGTATATCTGAGCACACAAATTATTAACCCATTTGAACGTATATTACAGCCATTTATTTACTTGTAATTCCTGTAGGCAAAACATCTGTTAACAATACATAACTGCTCCAATAATATTTAGTAGTATTCATCACTGGATTCAAACCCTGGCCTGTGTGTGACCTAGCATTTATCAAACTGAGATATTGAGCCACTGCTGCATATTGATTAATATGTGCTTAGAGTTCATCTGGTAACAAAATATGACCTGGTATTAGAGGTAGAGTGTTATACAAGACTGCAGTGACACTTGAATACACATGCATGAGATTCATGCATGACAGAGATAGTAGGTGGACTGTGCATTAATACAAGTAATGCAGGTATAGACAATGTACTCCTAGTGGGTAGGAATATCTGTGATGTGTGCAAACCATATCAGAGTGCTGGGCTGGCTACTTGACCCATATAAAGTTACAGATAGTATATTTGCAGTCTACCGCTATTACAGTTTCTTACTTGCCTGCAGCAGTGTATCTAAGAGCAGGAATGCATATAGCTGAAATGCAATGGTTAACACAAGACAATCCTGATATACACAACTCCTTGGGCATTCCTATTATTGCTTCAGATCTTTGTGCAGAACAAATATCATAATGCATTATATCTTGTAGTACAGCTTCACATCTACAGCTTAGCAGAACACTTTCTTTATTAGCTAACCTTCAGTCACTTAGTGGTATTCTTTGTGTTTTTAGTTGACAGGAAATATAATACTCAATTTCATGACTAACAGCACAAAATACACACATATTGTACAACACTTTATTAGGGGTGACTTCATGCAGTGATTTGTATATGTTACCAGTCTATATTGAAGAACAGTTCATATAATGCAGGTGTTGCAATTCAGCTGTAATTTCACAATTAATGCAGTAGAAACTTTTATTTCCTTAACATTATTAATGCAGTAGACACTTTAGTTCCTTAACATTATCAGGTTTCAGGCTTTCATCTTCATTGAAATGTGCCTGGTATTACTCACTTATTTCAGCCCAGGTCTATGACCACATTCATTGAAGTACAATCTAAACTGAACATGCCTACTGGCAGTTACTAATTTATTCTTTCTTGTTTATATAATACAACAAAAAACCAGGCTTAAATAGTGGGAAGTATACTTGCTGTGTTCAATTCAAGTCAGTCACAAAAGGTAACCAAATGTTCCACAAAAAGAAACGAAGCTGTAACCTACAAACCGCTTTACTTTGCGAATTCTTAATCCAATAAAAAAGAGTCAAAATCACCATAGAGTGTTCATTCGAACCTACTCATCCACTGGGCAATAGCTTGTAGAAAAAACACGCAGCCAGCATGTAAAAATAAATCCAAGCGTCCAGTAGAAACCACGTTTATTAAAATAATTAAAACACAGGGCTAGCGCTTTCAACGAATCTTCATCAGGCCACTAACAAACAAACATACTAGCATCCCTTTTATAGCAAAATGCTAGAGTCAAATACTGATGTCACATCCTGTTTGGACATACTGAAGTCAACTCTGATGTCACATCCTGTTATACATAAAATATTTAAACTGACATCACTTTTGTAGTAAAACGCTACAAACAACTCTGATGCCACATCCTACTAAATATGAAATCTTATAAAATGTTTTAAATTATTTAAAATATTTAAAATATGTATGCAGACATTTTGTAAACAGTGTACAATAGAAATGTTCTAAAATAACATTTCACCCTACTTTAACTGCTGCTGCATGTAACATTCAAAATGTTTTAAAATATTTTAAATATCTATGTAACCATCTCATAGACAGTATGCAGCAAATAAAGTGTTTCAAAATTACATACTATCTTCCTATAAATACTGCACTTATATGCATACTGTTTAACAAAAATGGCACGCATGTTTAGTATTTAATAATAAGCGATATAATCCCATTTGAAACACTTGTATGTATAAATACATGCTTAAAATAGGGATCAAATTAATAAAGATATTAATATCTACACATGAGCTATTTAGCATAATTATAAATGTACAAGAATAATCATTCAAAAGACTACATCTAAAATTTGTACAGCGTGTGCTTCTAAATATCATAATACCTGTAACAGCATAAATCATTCAAAACAGATATGTGCACACGCAAAGATGTTAATAACAGCTGATATTATAAACATAAAAATATATAAGACTAAATGTGCAAAATCAGGTGAAATATGTGTGCTTGATGAAAGAGGAACACATGGTATATCAGCATGTTTCATAACAATTGGCCCCTAATAAGCCTGCAGAGCAAAATACAGAGACAACGATGGAGACAGAAATGGAAAAATGTAAGGTATGAAAATGTTATAAATATAAAAGTAAAACCAGCCAGAAGTTAATAAAGGGTGGCAAAGGGGTGAAAAGCTTCAATGAAATTTCCTAGCTTTAAGTATAGGTTTGATGGAGACTCTGTCATTGAGGCCTGGGTACAAATCAGCCCTAAGCCTGATGATCCATTTGGCCTCTATCTGTTCCGTGGTGTTAAAAATATCTCCTCTTCTACGAGATGGAACATTGTTTTGAATTACTTGAAACAAAAAGCTATGTTGGGTGGATGTATTAATTACATGCCTAGACAGAGCATTTGAAGAACATCTGACTTTGATTTTATATAAGTGTTCCCTAATTCGGTCTTTAAACTTTCTGTCCGTCTTCCCTACATAAAACGCAGGGCAGTGTACACAGGTTGCCAGGTACACCACATGGCAGGTCTCACAAGTGGCAGAAACTGTGAAATGAAATTCTTGTCCTGTAATAGGATGATTGAATTTATCAGTCTCTTTAATGAATTTGCAATAATTGCATTTTTGACATTTTTTAGTCATTTTATGATTACTAGTTGTATTTATGTCAAACCTATTCAGACCACATAACATTCTGTGTAAATTCAACTTATTTTTATATGTAAATTTTGGTTCTTGGCTCAATATCTCAGAAATAACTGGATCTGTTAACAAGATGTCCCAATATTTTCGATATATGCTTTCAATACTATTTACATCTTGTGTAAAATGTATCGGTATTCTGATAACTCCACTGCTAGTTTTGGTGATGCTACTATCATCTGTTTACTAGAGAAGTAGGGAAAAGCCCTACCTTCTCTCAATTCACCTATGATACCTAAAGTAGCATCAACTTCTGTTACCGTGTAAGACCTGTCTATAAATTTATTCCTCAAGTCTTCTATGCCTGTTTTGAAGCATGAGTCTTCAGAAAACAGCCTAGATACCCTCATGGCTTGACTTTGACGATGTTACCAAAGACATGCTTAGGATGCTGCTTCGATGGAGAAAGTTATTTCTATAGCAATCCTTTCGAAAAACTCCAGTGTTAAGTATACCATTTGGTAGTTGTTCAACATATACGTCCAAATAGGGTATGACATCTTTGGAATTAACCATAGAAAATCTTAAAAAACTGGTGTCTTGATTTATTTTATCATAGAAAGACCTCAATTGTTCTTCATCACCTTTCCAAATAAGGAAGAGGTCATCTACAAACCTAGTGTAGAAAGAAACATTCTGACAAAATTCCTCCATCTGAAATAGAGAAGAAACTTCCCAGTAAGCCATTACCAGGTTGGCGTAGCTATTGGCACAAGAAGTGCCCATAGCTACGCCATCCCTCTGAAGATATACTTGACCATTAAACAAGAAAATATTATTTGTTAATACAATTTCCATCAATTCCGTGATAACTTCTATCCTTCCTTCGGAGAATGTGCCATCTCTAGTAAGAATCCTACTTATGCTATTGAGTCCCTCATGATTAGGAATAACAGTAAAAAGAGAGTTGACATCAAGTGTCACAAACAATTTATGCTGGAAACCATCACTCACCGAGGTATTCTCATATAGTTTAATTAGGAATTGTTTAGTATCTTTCAGTATGTGTGTGTACTTGTCCACTATGGGTCTTAATAAGGACTCTAAATAGATGGAAATCGGCTCGGTGATCCAGCCCTTCCCTGCAACAATTGGCCTCATAGGTGGATCCAAGCCATTTTGTGAATCTTGGGTACTTCCTGTATAATGGGTATCGTTGGATGTTCCACTACAAGGTATGTGAATAATTCTTGATTAATCTTACCCTCATTCAACATAACATTTAATCTACTAGAAACATCTGATATGATCCTATTCACTCTACTATCATTGATCTTCAAATAAAAGACAGAATCATCCAGCATATCGCACATTTTATCAATATAAAACTCCATATCCATGATAACTACAGGACCACCTTTATCGGCTGGTCTTATCATAATGGTCCTATCATCTTTCAGGCCATTAAGTGCTTTCCTTTGTACTGGTTTCAGGTTGCCAAACCATCTCTTTTTTCTATTATTTGCATCATTTTCATATAATCCTTGCTCAACAAGTTTCAAATAAGCCTCGATAAGTGGGTGGTTGCATGGAATGTAAGTACTTGGATTTCTAAACGGATGGGGTAAACTAGTGCTGTTACGAAAATCAACCTTCATTTGGAGGTTCCGTATAAACATTTTCAAATCAATAATGCTATTTGTGATATCGCTTCTACTAGAGGGAATAAACATTAAACCCTTCTCCAAGACATACTTTTCTTCTTCCGTTAAAAGCTTACTTGATATGTTCCACACTATTGATTCTTGGTCCCTTGCCAAATCTTTTTTAGTGTAGGACCAGCCTGTACTGGTCCTGCTGGTCTCTTTTCTGCCTTCCCTGCTCATAGACCGTTCCTTGCCTCCCACCCCTCTCCATTGATTGGCGATGGGGAAAGGGACTGATTCGTACTCATACTATTGAATCTAGTTTTGGCCCATGCCTAGGCTAATTTTATCTACTGTTTTCAGATTTTTATTCATAATCTTATTAACATTATCGTCCTCATTCTCTATATGCTCACATATATCTATCCTTGTATTGGCATCTTCAAATACAGATATATTGTGAACATTACCAGCGGGGAAGAGCATGTATCATTAGCACCATCCTGGTGTATTATTGCTGTGGTAACAATGGTATTTTTCTTACCCCCTGTCTGTTTATCTATGACAATAACATTAGAACCATCAGCATTGGTATCTGGCCCATCTCTGGCCAGACCAATATTGGTATTGTCTTTCATTTCATTTTGAAGGCGTGTGTTCTTCCATCCCTTGGCTCCATTCTCCACTCTGGGCCAAGTAAAGACATGGCCTTTTTTAAAGTCGTCTATGTCCCTTCTAAGTTTATCACATTTTTGCTGTAACAGTTTTTTCTCATAAATGAAAACGCTGTCTAACATTTTGTCAATAGATGCTTCTACCACTGGTCTAGGGTACATGGTAGATAAGCTCTGCTGTTGCTTCTGTAGTTTCTCCCTCAATGATGTTTCATGAGGTAAGAAGTAATTGTTCATTAGCTCCATGTACTTCAGGCTAGTATCTAAGTTTAACTGTTGCCATGAATATAACAAATCTTTATACACAGTACCTGTGGTTGGCATCTTCAGGATCCTTAAACCCCTTGGAACGATTTTGCGAGTAATGCATGCTTCGAAGTGTTGCCTCTGCAACTGGAGGCATTTCAGTTTAAGAAAATCTCCTTCCATTTCTTGTACTAGAGTTTCAAGCCCTCGATAATCTTCTTTGCAACTCTGTTCATCATATGTCTCAGCCAATGGACTGAAAGATAACAGTGGATTAATGTCACTTGTAACAGCATCTTCAAATCTGCTCTTAATATTAGATGTACCTGACTTGGTACTTCTAAGCATATCAGGATTGTAGGGTAGTTCAACTGTCGAATTTTGACTGCTTCCCTCAGCTATGAGTGCGTGAGCAAAAAATAAGTCACGTAGTTTAAAAACAAAGAATAATGCTCACTACACTCTGTTCACCTGATAATAAACAAGACTTATAAAATACAACAAAAAAACAGGCTTAAATAGTGGGAAGTATACTTGCTGTGTTCAATTCAAGTCAGTCACAAAAGGTAACCAAATGTTCCACAAAAAGAAACGAAGCTGTAACCTACAAACCGCTTTACTTTGCGAATTCTTAATCCAATAAAAAAGAGTCAAAATCACCATAGAGTGTTCATTCGAACCTACTCATCCACTGGGCAATAGCTTGTAGAAAAAACACGCAGCCAGCATGTAAAAATAAATCCAAGCGTCCAGTAGAAACCATGTTTATTAAAATAATTAAAACACAGGGCTAGCGCTTTCAACGAATCTTCATCAGGCCACTAACAAACAAACATACTAGCATCCCTTTATAGCAAAATGCTAGAGTCAAATACTGATGTCACATCCTGTTTGGACATACTGAAGTCAACTCTGATGTCACATCCTGTTATACATAAAATATTTAAACTGACATCACTTTTGTAGTAAAACGCTACAAACAACTCTGATGCCACATCCTACTAAATATGAAATCTTATAAAATGTTTTAAATTATTTAAAATATTTAAAATATGTATGCAGACATTTTGTAAACAGTGTACAATAGAAATGTTCTAAAATAACATTTCACCCTACTTTAACTGCTGCTGCATGTAACATTCAAAATGTTTTAAAATATTTTAAATATCTATGTAACCATCTCATAGACAGTATGCAGCAAATAAAGTGTTTCAAAATTACATACTATCTTCCTATAAATACTGCACTTATATGCATACTAGTAACAAAAATGGCACGCATGTTTAGTATTTAATAATAAGCGATATAATCCCATTTGAAACACTTGTATGTATAAATACATGCTTAAAATAGGGATCAAATTAATAAAGATATTAATATCTACACATGAGCTATTTAGCATAATTATAAATGTACAAGAATAATCATTCAAAAGACTACATCTAAAATTTGTACAGCGTGTGCTTCTAAATATCATAATATCTGTAACAGCATAAATCATTCAAAACAGATATGTGCACACGCAAAGATGTTAATAACAGCTGATATTATAAACATAAAAATATATAAGACTAAATGTGCAAAATCAAGTGAAATATGTGTGCTTGATGAAAGAGGAACACATGGTATATCAGCATGTTTCATAACAATTGGCCCCTAATAAGCCTGCAGAGCAAAATACAGAGACAACGATGGAGACAGAAATGGAAAAATGTGAGGTATGAAAATGTTATAAATGTAAAAGTAAAACCAGCCAGAAGTTAATAAGGGGTGGCAAAGGGGTGAAAAGCTTCAATGAAATTTCCTAGCTTTAAGTATAGGTTTGATGGAGACTCTGTCATTGAGGCCTGGGTACAAATCAGCCCTAAGCCTGATGATCCATTTGGCCTCTATCTGTTCTGTGGTGTTAAAAATATCTCCTCTTCTATTTGCAAATTCATTAAAGAAACTGATAAATTCAATCATCCTAATACAGGACAAGAATTTCATTTCACAGTTTCTGCCACTTGTGAGACCTGCCATGTGGTGTACCTGGCAACCTGTGTACACTGCCCTGCGTTTTATGTAGGGAAGACGGACAGAAAGTTTAAAGACCGAATTAGGGAACACTTATATAAAATCAAAGTCAGATGTTCTTCAAATGCTCTGTCTAGGCATGTAATTAATACATCCACCCAACATAGCTTTTTGTTTCAAGTAATTCAAAACAATGTTCCATCTCGTAGAAGAGGAGATATTTTTAACACCACAGAACAGATAGAGGCCAAATGGATCATCAGGCTTAGGGCTGATTTGTACCCAGGCCTCAATGACAGAGTCTCCATCAAACCTATACTTAAAGCTAGGAAATTTCATTGAAGCTTTTCACCCCTTTGCCACCCCTTATTAACTTCTGGCTGGTTTTACTTTTACATTTATAACATTTTCATACCTCACATTTTTCCATTTCTGTCTCCATCGTTGTCTCTGTATTTTGCTCTGCAGGCTTATTAGGGGCCAATTGTTATGAAACATGCTGATATACCATGTGTTCCTCTTTCATCAAGCACACATATTTCACCTGATTTTGCACATTTAGTCTTATATATTTTTATGTTTATAATATCAGCCGTTATCAACATCTTTGCGTGTGCACATATCTGTTTTGAATGATTTATGCTGTTACAGATATTATGATATTTAGAAGCACACGCTGTACAAATTTTAGATGTAGTCTTTTGAATGATTATTCTTGTACATTTATAATTATGCTAAATAGCTCATGTGTAGATATTAATATCTTTATTAATTTGATCCCTATTTTAAGCATGTATTTATACATACAAGTGTTTCAAATGGGATTATATTGCTTATTATTAAATACTAAACATGCGTGCCATTTTTGTTACTAGTATGCATATAAGTGCAGTATTTATAGGAAGATAGTATGTAATTTTGAAACACTTTATTTGCTGCATACTGTCTATGAGATGGTTACATAGATATTTAAAATATTTTAAAACATTTTGAATGTTACATGTAGCAGCAGTTAAAGTAGGGTGAAATGTTATTTTAGAACATTTCTATTGTACACTGTTTACAAAATGTCTGCATACATATTTTAAATATTTTAAATAATTTAAAACATTTTATAAGATTTCATATTTAGTAGGATGTGGCATCAGAGTTGTTTGTAGCGTTTTACTACAAAAGTGATGTCAGTTTAAATATTTTATGTATAACAGGATGTGACATCAGAGTTGACTTCAGTATGTCCAAACAGGATGTGACATCAGTATTTGACTCTAGCATTTTGCTATAAAAGGGATGCTAGTATGTTTGTTTGTTAGTGGCCTGATGAAGATTCGCTGAAAGCGCTAGCCCTGTGTTTTAATTATTTTAATAAACGTGGTTTCTACTGGACGCTTGGATTTATTTTTACATGCTGGCTGCGTGTTTTTTCTACAAGCTATTGCCCAGTGGATGAGTAGGTTCGAATGAACACTCTATGGTGATTTTGACTCTTTTTATTGGATTAAGAATTCGCAAAGTAAAGCGGTTTGTAGGTTACAGCTTCGTTTCTTTTTGTGGAACATTTGGTTACCTTTTGTGACTGACTTGAATTGAACACAGCAAGTATACTTCCCACTATTTAAGCCTGGTTTTTTGTTGTATTTTATAAGTCTTGTTTATTATCAGGCGAACAGAGTGTAGTGAGCATTATTCTTTGTTTTTTCTTGTTTATATGATTATAGATTGCAAGATACATCTGTACTCACCACACTCATGCTGCAACTTGGCCAGGTACCCTGCATGAGCCTCTAGGTTGTGAACTCTCTTCTCTGCAGCTGTGGGGAGAGAAAGACACCATTATGCATACCTGTCTATCATACATTCAGATCAGGTATTTGTAAAACAATTCAAACAGTACTTACAAACTTGTGGGGCATTCCCAACCCAAGCTTCCCTGACCCAGGTGTCCAGAAGATCCCCCTTATGATGCTTCAGGTCATCATAATGATGACACACCTGCTCACCTGTGTGGGGGATACCAGTTGCACTGATGAGATTGCGTGCCAGCCTGTCTCAGGCTTCCACCTTGTACTTTAATCCCTGGAACTGGCCCTGCAGCAGTCGGACGTCACGGTCTTTCACAAAGTGTCCAAGCATAACCCTAGACTCCAGAATGCCCCAATGATGTGTCCAGAAGTACGCACCTTCTCCATATCCTGCCATAATTCCTGTCAAAATCAAACTCCAAAAGGTTATGACTGTATTCCTGCCTGTTGCACTTAAATAAGCCTGGTTTCCTGCCCTTTACCACCATTGCGCAATTTTTAGAAATGTGGCACTTTGATTAGCACTGCACAAACCAGCTGAGCTCAGCTGAGCCCTGCTTAAACTGGCACGACTTAGCAATGCTTAGCAGTGTGCAAACCAGCTTAAATGTTTAAACAGGCATTGCTAAGCAGTGCTAACACATTCCTTGTTTAAGCAGAGCTTGGCAAGGCTTAGCTCTGCTTAGCAGACCTTAGTTGAGTGCAGTAACGCAGGATTTAAAATTTATTGGCATAATTTGTATTTGCAAAATAAATGCTTAATAATCCATCTTTGTATTTGAACCCTGCACTTACTGCACACAAGGCTGTCACTCTAACCATTTGGCTATGTGGCTCTGTAAACTCTGGCTGTACTTTTACATATACCTCTCTGTTATATTTAAGCACTGCTAAGTGCCGCACAAACCCGCTCAGCTTTGCTTAAACTTGACCTTTGCATTCATAATTAAATGCATACGGTTTCAATTTTCAGATGTCTGGCACATGTCCATTACTGCGAGTTGCACCACACATACACACAAAAAAAAGTTAAACATTTTATTACATATGCCTACCTTGATATCCAGCATTTTGACAGTGCAAGGAGTGTTTCACTTATCTCCAGACACAGTAACACACTCCCTGCACTAACTCAGTAACCATGTTACACAGCTCTCCCTCAGTAATGTTCCTTCATTAATATGCATGGTGGCTACAGAGGGGATTCCACATACATGATCACAGTACCTTCCATGTAGGCTTTACACTATGCCTACCTGGATTTTATTAAATCCCCAGGTATGTTTACATCTGCCACACAAAGTCAAAAGTTTGATTTTCAGCAATTCTAAAGAGTTCACACCTCATTTGCATCTTCACAGTGCTCAGAAGCCTCAATCTGTACTATAAAAAGGTGACTGTGTAGCTACGGAACTTGAAGGTGAGGAGACTTGTGCATTTGGACAAAACAGAAGATTGCCTTTCCTTTGTAGGTGATGAGAAGGCTTCTAATTTTGTTAAAGTATGCTTATATTGTTCAAGTACATTCAAGATTTTATAACATGTTACAAAACAATTTATATATCCAGTAGAAAATGTAATTTTTATCTTTATGCACTGCTTATAGTTTACTGTTGGCATAGGCATTTTTGGCAGGCATTTACAGTTCTCAGGTAGACAGGTTATTAGCTTTCATCACAAGTGTCATTGTTAAAACTGCAGTTCACAATCTTCTAAGTTATTGCAGTGAAATGTAATGTGCATATCACTGACACAGGGGTTATGCTTCTGAGATAGCCAAGGGCCACCTTGAGGGAATGGTGGGTACAGTGAGAGGTAATTGGCAATGATAAATTGACGTTTCTGTTGTCAATTTGTACAAATCCTGTTAATTTTACGGAAAGCATATATATAAATTTATTTATGTGATATTCCTTGGTTTGTACAAACCTTCATTTGTTTATTGTTTGTTGTTTTTGGTGGTGGGGCAGCTGCCTATTTTTGTGTTGCTTGAAGAAAAGTGTGTTTCAATTGCTTTTCTCTGAAAATTGTGTAGGCATCCTGATTTTTTTGGAGGGAAGTATAATACATTCCTAAAGTAGTATTTCTTAGTTTGGACAGGCATTGGTTTGTGTGAGAGGGTACTGTAGGGCAGCCACATAACCTTCAGTTTTAATAATTGAAATGTGTTTCCATTACTTAATTCTGACAAATGTGTATGTAAACTAGACTTTAGTTAGGTGATATTTATGTGTTGTATCCTTCTCTGTTTATGTCACATAAGATTATGGCTCCCAAGCATACAAATCCATGTAAACCCCCATTCACTGACTCAGAAAGTGATGTAATAGTGCAGGCATTCAGGTACCATGGAGGCCTTCTGCTTGAGAGACGACATATGGATATGGCTGCCAGAATGCAGATTTGGAACCAGTTAGTGAATGATGACAATGCAATTGAGGGTCACACCAGGACTTATGATCAGGTGCATCATCAGGCCACTGATATGATTTTATCAGCCCAGAAGAGAGCAACTACAGTTGCCCCTGAACAGCTGGCTACAAGAGGATCTGCTAATGAGACACAACTGACACCAAATGAAGAGGTCCTGTCCACAGTCAGAGATAAAAGTAGTGCATTAGAAACTACACACCAACTTGTGGCTGATGTCCGTGCTGACGTGCCTGGGAGGATAACTGTGCTCCAGGAGAAGCTTCCAGGTAAGCTTACATAGGGCAAGTTCTAGATTTGCTTGAATAGTAAAATATATAAATTTGAGCAATACTTCATGTGAGGTATTTTTATTTCTGTACCTATTGATAACTTAAAAGACATATACAACACAGTTGTTGATTACACATGGGCTGAGGGTGGATGTGTCATAAAAGTTTCAATTAAAAGTACTCTTACTGGACATATAGGCAAATTGTGTATTCACTGTACCCCTATGTTATTCCCATTGTGATGTTCAATTTGCATCCTTCTCCTGTTTTCTTTCTTCCAGGACCATGCTCCCTACAGTGTAGAGTCATCTGCACACTGTAAGCACTCACCTCCTGCTATGTATAGTAATGTACCATTAAACTCTACATTCAACGGTACATTAATTCTACTATTTTACAGGGGGGCTATGCCCCCCTGCACCCCCATGTCCCCCTGCATATTAAATATACCAACTCTGAGATCGCATTACAGTGAGGACCTGGGCTAATTCCCTGTTTCTCACTGAAGTGTGAAGTCTTGCTGCATCTCTAGCTAAAGGCAGAGTGCACCATGCAACTTGAATAAACGTGGTCAACCACTCTTGATTTGGTTCCCTGCCCCTTGGAAACTGTGATTTCGACAATCAGCCGTTCAACTAACAGACATTCAGGTAAGTGATTACAAACCGTGCAGTACACCGCACTGCTCACACAGTTTTATCGAGCTGTGTAGTTTTTATTGAATCCAGCCCAACGTCTCATAAAATAAAAAGGCGGTCTTAAAATAAAACCTAAGAAAATTTTTTACAGTCAGAAAACTTCAGTTATACTTAACTAATTAGTCAAATTAATATATTAACAAAATAAATAGACTATAGCATGCAAACTTAATAAAATTCCCACCTGGAAGTGAGACATTGCACTATTCATTATTACATCCTACTCGTCTTATAAAAAGCCAGAAGTAATGAACACTTTGTCTCTTATTATATGATGTATGCACTAACAAATAATGGTATTGCATTTTTAGTAATCTGTCATCATTGCATTAGAAACCACAGAGAGAACAAATACTCTATTTTCACGCCATTATTCATTTATTTATTTTGTAGGTAATGGATTAAAAAAAACTTGACAGGACACAAGATACACTTTAAGATCTGCTGGCAGTATTAATGGTACACACTGCCATGGCAATATAACTGTGTGTGTTACACTGTGTGTATACGTGTGTTTGTTAGGGAGGGGAGCGGGAAGAAAGGAGTATTAAAAAATTTTACTGGCAGGAAATCAGGTGTAGATATGGACAATATTTGAAGTATGCATGGATGGACTGTAAAATTTATGGAGGCAGGCTATTTATGGAAATAAGGAAGAGTCATTTGAACACTACTTATCGGATCTTTTAGTTTAGCTTGTTAGGGAGGTGCAGTGAATTTGACTGGAGCAACAAGACAAAATATTATTCATTGTTTCTTTTCAGCCCATTCATGTTTCCCAGGATAAACAGCCAGAATGTGATTAAGTTTACTTATATAGTTTATTTTTAATTTGTTCATCAGGGTAGACCACTAATCTGTATAAGCCAATGTCTGGCTCAGCTTGTGACAAATACACAATTTACAAAGAAGGAAAGAACATAAACAATTTTGAAGCAAAGTTATGAAAGTACAAATGCCGGCAATGTTGTCAATACTGGTAAAACAGAAAAGATAGAAAAATATATATCTAAATAGAGAGATGGATGGATGGAACAAAATACACTTGCATACAGAACATCAAGAATAGAAAGTAAATGCAAACAGTGCAAATAAATGAATGTGTAATGAAGGCTGTATACAATAAAGTGGATTAAGAAATGTAGGAAAGAAGAAAAGGGATATGGAGGCGAGAGTGAGTGGAAAAAAGGGAAGAGAAAGTACAACATCATGGACTGAAATTAAATGCCAAAAAATGCATTAGTGTATCCTTTGGGAAGTCATTTGCCACAGTGAACTACCATATTGACAATACACCACTAAGAGCTGACCCAATTGTCTGGGATTTGAAAGCATTTGTGGACAGTGACCTAACTATTGACCAATATGTTTCCATTGTTGTAGGAAAGTCCTTCTGTATTGCGCAACTTATAAACAAAATGATTGCGTCTAGATCTAGAGATGCCATTGCCCCTCTTTATGCAGCCATCATAAGGTCATTCATTGAATATAATGCCTCCTTTGGCATGTATCTGTCCAGAAATATGCAACAACTGGAATGCCCACATAGACACCTTACTAAAAGGATACAGGGCCTAAAGAAAATGTTCTAAATGGACCAGCTCAAAGCAGTATCACAATACTAGGTATCCTACAGACTGCTAAGAAGTGACCTTTATCTGGCATGCAAGGCATCCCCTGACCCATTACTGATGGATTTATTGCACATCAGTAAGTCAAATGGCATCAGAGGTACAGGTATATGTCACATAGGATGTAGCTGTTATGGAACAGATTCCTCTTCCACATAAAACAAAGTTCATCCATGCCCATATTCAAGTGCATCTCAGATGTTTGGATGGAAACAGAATTTTCACCCCATGACTTCCTCCTGTACTACTAATGGACAGATGCAGGTTCTAAATGCTTTATGCCAGGCATGAGTCCACTCAAATTATTTATGGTATGATCCCAGTTATTATTATTAGGAGTAATATACAATTGTAATAATATATAATTATTGACTGTGGGATGGGTAAGGCCAATCTATAACCATATATTATACGTTATATGGAGCACAACAAAGGAAGTGGCTAGGGTTAAATGGCCCATAAGTGTAGTTACCCTAGTAATAACCTATGAACCTCTAAATATAGATTTGAGGTATTAAAACAGAGATGTAGTTAATGTGTCAACAATTTAGATGTTTATTTTTTGGAGAGGGTTATAGGGTGTGAAGCTGTTGTGAAGGATTTATTGATATGACTTTACAGTGAAGGGCAATGTATATGTCTGAGACCAATAAGTTGAAATAAATTGCTGCAGTAATTGCTTCTTTTCCTTTTGATTAGTCAAACATACTGGGTAGAGGTAATCATAACATGCTATTTTAGTAGTGGGATAGATAAGCAAATTGTGAGTAGAAGCAAAGGGTGTTTACTTGATCACCGTTAAATGACTGTTGCTGTAACTTGTCAATGAGGGGAATTCTTTATGGCTAAAACACTAGGTCAAAATAAATTACTTTGGCCATTATTTATTTATTTATTTTATTATTTTAAGCTTAGTCAAGCATCAGTACTATGTACAAAACATGACTATTTGCAATGGAGAAACCAGCCAAAGTCATGCACTCAACTGGTGTACAGCACAGCACAAGTAAATTGCAAGAAAATGTAGCAACATCCCAAAAAATAGCCTGTATTTGGATAGGTGGTAAGTCTGGAATAATTTCATAAATCCCAAGAAACCAAAGGACCATTTTGCTAGTATAAAGTCTGATTTATTAGTTAATCTATTCAAATAAAGCCCATTTCCACTTATATATAAGTGTAATTATGGTGACTGCCAAAAAGCAATTGCTAGAAAATGGAAATCAAAATTGAAACCAACTTTATTAGAAGTTGTGAATATAGTAACACAGATAAAACAACTGGAAGTGAGTTCTTTAGAAAAGATCAGGAGCAAACTACAAAGGAAAAATGGGAATTGTGGGAGCAATGCATACAGGGGAGGAATGAGGTTTAAAAGAAGGCAGGACTTAAATGAGCTATGTAATGTTTGACTGAAAAGGATTGGGTAGATTATAAGTGATGTATAATGTTTGCAACTGGGAGTGTGTCAGTATGGTTTGTGATGTAAAATGCTTGCACTAGGATTGTGTTGGTGTGGTTCGTTTTCACTTATATAAATGTATGATTGCTTATGCTATAACTGATGGTGTAATAAAGGTGTTTCTTATTTAAAAAGGGACAAGAATTTAGTAATTTATGTACTGTTGCTTAGGTTATATGATATATAGCAATATTTGTGAAGCATGTTTGTTAATGTTAATTTAATACAATTTGATTACTTTTGTATAAATGTAAATTTGCCTGTGTCACAAGTGATAATTCAATAAAGGTGTTTAAAAAATCATGTGATGTGGTCATATGATATAAATATTCAGTATAGAAAATTCAGTATTTTGTATGCATACTAATAGATATGCAAATATACCTGACCATGATTCATAACTTCATTTTATTTGGTTTACAGTTAATCAAAAAATATGTTATCAACAACTAGAGCACAAACCAACAAATCACAGGGATCTCCACTGCAGTGAAGCACAAGTCCAGATAATCCAACAAAGCAAAAAAAAACTTGTAAAGATCAGTCTCCTGGTTCAAAACTTAGTTTTAATGATAGTCAGTCTAACCATTCTAATCATTGCTGTCACTTCATCACAATTAAAGAACCACTGATGTGGCTTTTTAGGGGATGTGTGTGTGTGTGTGTGTGTGTGTGTGTGTGTGTGTGTGTGTGTGTGTGTGTGTGTGTGTGTGTGTGTGTGTGTGTGTGTGTTAATGACTGTAACCTGTGTGGGAAAAATGTTATCTATATAGACAGCTTCACTGTCAAAAGTGATATACCAAATAAGAAGAGAAACCTTCTGTTGAGATATTGGGTAGTATTTATAGTCATTTCACAAATGCGCTAAGGCAATCAACACTGTCCATGCATAAGCACAGCTCTGGAGCATTTCATATAGATCATTTACACTTATTCAGATGAAGGAATAATTAGATGGTAATGAAAAATTATGTAAAAGTTCTTATGCTAATAAGCCCTCCTCCCACTTTACAATTCATAGTTATATTTTAACACGTACAGATATGTTATAAAATGTGAAAGCACACCTTTTCTATTTACTTTACAATTGGTGAAGATGCTTTTTCTTGTTGATAATATAGCTATTTATTGATGTGAGCTGCTTGCTTTGGCAGAAACAAAACTGCTTGTGCCCACCAGCACTCACCGACCAAGAAGGCAACATATAGACAGAGAATTACTTATTATAATTTTGATAATTTGTAAAACCTTGCTAGGATAGAGTAGACAAAGATATTGTAACAGTCTTAGTGAACATCTATGACCTTCAGACAGGAACTGAGGGGATGCATGGCCTTCCTATCCCTGTGAATATGAGTTATGTATAGATCTCACTATACTTGAAACAGGACCTCCAGAGACAGACTACAGATACATTTGGTATTTCCTTTATATACCCTTGGCACACGTGGAACAGTACATCTGTTTCCAAGTGTCACCTCATGACAGCATTCAGACTATGCATGCCTTTTATGAACTGGCATGTTTCTCTGAGGTGCTTGTTTTTTTTAAGGCCCCATCATTTCCAGGAGGGACTAGTACAAGAACAGGAAGGGTTACCATTCCATCATCTGCCAGGAAGTATGTGTGATGCATGGAGGTACATCATCAGTGTATCAGCCCAGCATCCTGGCAATGCACGTAATGCCCATATCTGGCAAACTAGCACACTCTACTGGCTCTTCCTTCATGGTAGGATGCCTTCTGGTTATCTTTCTGGTAAATGGAAATTATCATTTTTATTATTTAATTAGTTTCTTAGTCAAATGTACTGTTTAATATTAAACCATATTTCCTATGTTTTGTCATCCATTCTCTTTTTTTCTTCTATTTTTCAGGTGATGCAAGATGTCCACTGAAGCCATGAGTTATGATTACTTTTAGAAATCCAATGGGAGCTGTGAAAGATAATTTTAAATTAGCCCTGTCCCAGACTCATATTGACATCATATTGACAACAAGAGAGATTTTGGCATGTTAAAAGTCCATTTCAGATGCCTGGATGAGTCTAGGGGTTGCCTTCAGTATGACCTAGTTACCACACGCAGAATGTTTATTGTGTGGTATGTTCTGCATAACATGATAATGTACTGGTCTGCTGGTAAAATGATGAATGTTATCACTTCAGCTCCCAATACAAGTCCTACTATGGTTAGTGATGACCATCTGGCAGCAGTAGTAAGGCACTCCATATGACAGGATTGTGCATGATGTTATGTCTGCACAGGTAAAGAGGTAGCGTCTAGTCAAGAACCACAGAATATGACATTTGGGTTAGCACTTTCTTTCTTACAAACTACACAAAGAGTACAACTGATCTATGTAGAGCTATGTGTGGGCTATGCTATGTGGTACATGGTCTACTGTCACTGTTTATCAGACATTCGCTCTTATCTTTACATATATATTTTTACAGTACAGTTAACAATACTACTGTTTATAAAAGCTATGACTGATTGTTCACTGAGTGTTATTCAGCAATTTTAAATGGCATTATATGAGGAATATTTGTATATTTTATTGTTTAGATAAAAAGATTTTTCTTATGAACTCCAGAGGTGGAAATTAAAAAGTGTAATTTGAATAAATGACTGATTCGATTTTGCAGAATTGTATGTCTTGCAATCTCTATTATGTGAACTAGATGCTGACTTGAGATCACATACACTTTCACCTACACTATCTTTAGGAGAGATAGGGTAGGTGAAGGTGTATGTGATCTCAAGAAGGGCTATCAAGTGACCTAGATGCTGACTTGCTGCACTGATATGATCTGCTGGATGCAGGTGATCTTACAGTCACTGATCTCACAGTGCTGCAGGACTGAAACCTCGAATGAGAGGTTCTGCTACATATGGATGAAAGCTGATGTAGCCTACAGACTTTTGTTACGTTTGTTCTCCTCTACTATTTCCATTACTTTCTTGAAAAGTAGTTGTAATGCAACATGCTATCACAAAGTGTGTCCGTACAGTCATCTGTTCTATATCTCGCCCAATAATGAGTACTATTTGAGACAGGCATGTATGTAGGTGACACAGCTGACGTAAGTGTACCATAAGGCAAATCAATGTAATCTCTGCATTATCCTTACTCTGTACCATTTCCATGTAGTGACAGAAAGCACTATGTATACCCTGCAGTACTCTGACCATGTCTAACTGACTGTCTGTGGCAGTGCACTGAGCCATAACAATATCTTGGCACATTTGCTGCTGAGCAGCCAATGTTTTATGTGTTTCCAGAGGTAGCTGTGACATATACCTGTGTCTGGCACTCCTTTGTGTAGGTGTCACAGTGAACATTGTTACCTTTGTGTTTGTACCTTCATCCAGAAGGTGTTCCTTTGTTTCAGGGGATATTGGTGTTAAGATGCATTGGTTTTATCCCTGTCCAACCTCTATAGTAATGTCCATATGTATTTGACTTTGTGATCTACTGCATAACTCTCGAACTGTAAACATGGAAAATAGACACAAAGGCCCTTGAAAAGCAGGAATATCCAGCTGAAAATCTGGACATCTAATTAGCATAACATTTGAATACCAAATAACACATGACTCTTCCCACTTTTCAGTAGGAATCTGGGATATTACTTAGAAGCATATATTTAAAAAAGAGAATGATTAAAATAATGGAAAAATATAAGCATAATATCAAAGAGACAGTGTAAAATCCATATACTTTAACAAATTGTATTGCAAAATTTTACCATAAGAGGTAATTTATTTTTGCTTTAGAAAAACTGAGGTTTATTTAAGATGTGTGTTCTCTTTGTATAGGTTATTGTCGTCTTTAGCACACTGTTCATGCAGTGTGGTTTTCTGTGTACTAGACAGCTTCAAAAATCACATGAGATGAATAAGATTCAGCAAATTATGTAAAGGGGTAAATCAAGCCTGAACATGGGGATATATCTTCAAAATTAGGGACATCCTGTGCAATGGTAAATCAAGCTTGAAACTAGAAATGTTCTTCCAATTATGTGTTCTTGACATTAAACGTTGTGAGTGTGTGCCACTTTCTTCAGATTGTCTAATATTAGCCATTCTGCTGCTGGTATCTTCTAAATTTACTGGTACAGTCAATGGGATCTATATCAGAAGCTCGAACGGTCAAAAGAGCGAACGCTCTTTGATCGAGCTTTAAAAATCGAACTTCTAAACAGCGAAAACACAGAACGGTGATTTTTCACTGCTCCGCAAACAAAAAAAAATGGAAACACAATAAAAAGTGTGGGGGCTTCACCCACCACACACACCCCTACTTAAATATACCGACTCCGAGATTGCACCACACTGTAGGAAATGGCAAACTTCCAAAGACGGCCCAGCAATTTTTTTACCTATTAAAAAAATCACTGTTCCGTGTCTTCGCTGTTCAGTGCCTTTGATCTTTAAAGCTTGATCAAAGAGCATTCACTGTTTTGACCATTTGAGCTTCTGATATAGACCCCAGTCAATGTGCTCATTTCTGTTGCTGACTCTGCAAATAATTAATTGATTGCATCACTACTCAGTTACTAGAGCACACTACTGTATGTAATGTATTGAGGTGTGAAGGACACTTACTATGTACATACTGTTCAATATCATTATGTAGAGAAGCCGAAGGTTTATCTGTTAATAGTAAATGTCACGTTTACATAATAATCATTTCACCTAAGGAGTAATTTCTTTATGTAAATATGGTACAGAGGTGAAACAAACCTTTATAAGCAGATATCTGTTGATGTTGCAGACATGGATAACAGCCATTGTCTACATCACTTCTGAAATATCATCAGGTGTTAAAGGAATAAGTGTTTAAGGTTCCCCCTCATTAAAGCTACAGGAGATTGCATTTTGTGTTGCCTTTGCTCTGGCATGTCCAACCATATCAATGGCCCTCTTCTTCGACCAATAGCTTTTATATCCATAACCACTCAGTTCCAGATCTTGGTCCTGTCAGCTTGTTTGGGTCCCCATTTTGCAAAAAGGTGTTTGCTGAGGATGTGATTCTCTTCATGCCAGAAATTATATTTTCGCTGTCTGGACTCCTGCTGCTGTAGCACTCATTCACATAAAAAAACAACATACAAAAGTAATATACTGATGCTGGATCCACTCATCAGCCAAGTAACATAGCAATGAAAGCTTTTGAAACAAACAAATCAAAGCTCTAAGTACAAAAGCATATATGTTGACACAACACCCATATTCATACTCATAATGAAAATAAAACTTCATCCAGTTAAAATTGTGTTGTATTAACCCATACAGCATCATCCACAAATGCATAACAATATTACAAATACTTATTACATTGCCATGTAATGCTGCTGATAACAGAGCATAAATCATCTGCCTATCACTTTTCTGCTTTTAGACTACAATGTTTTTTATTCGTGAGTGACAAATCATGTTCCACAATACAGCAACATGCATTCTGACAACAAAAAACATTGTAAATGCAGTACATCAGACTTTACTCACTTATACATTCATAGGATCATAGCAGGTTACTAGGCTAGTGGCCCTAGAGCCATAAGCCTAGCCATGGTAATCCCAAGTATCACCATTTGTTGTTTTTGGGTAGTTTGCAGATTAAATTTATGGACAGAGCAGGTCTGTGATCAACACTGGCTACCCCTGTCCATAAAGGACGTGGGTGCCACTCCAGGGGTGAATTTGTGGTCTCCCATCTAATTATCTTGGCTGTGTTTGAACAGGGCCAGTGAGGAGTTCTGTTTTACGTGAATAGGAAGTGTATTCCAGAGAAGCAGCATTCTCTGGGAGACATATTTGTCGCTCCACCATGTTCTTTTAATGTCACAAGCTAGGTTGATATCCCTAGAGCGAGTGATTCTTGTGCCATTTGACTTGCAGATGTGCAGCATTTCCATTAGGGCAGGGCTGGAGATTGCCCTATAGACCAGTGACCTATCTGCAGCCTATAAGGTACAGAGTAAGGTGACAGGGCTTTCAGCCTGTCTATGTAGGTCATGATTTGGAGTTCCTGTATTTTCTTAGTGAGAAACCTCTGAGGTCTCTCCAGCTGCTGCAGGTGTCTGGTGAGGTACATGCAAAAGGGTGCATTATACTGTATTAGTGGTCTGATGAGAGTAGAGTACAGTGGTGTTATAACATCCCTTGACCTGGATACTATGCCCTTGTTTGTGAGATGTGCTACATAGAATGATTTCCTTACTATTGTGGGAACTTTGTGGTCCAAGTTCAGATTGCTGTCACCTTGTGTTCCCAAGTCTCGCACCACTGGTTTAGAATTCAGGGGGTTGCTGTCAATATTGTAATTTGTAGGGAATTACAATTTTCCAAAGGGAATAATAATGCATTTTCTTGCATTCAGTTTGAGACCATGGCTTTGGTACTAATCATTTGTTTGTGTTAACCCTTCTTGTAATATGTTGACATTATTGGGGAACTCAATGATTGCTTCCAGTCTGCAATTATCAGCAAACTTCATGAGCCAAAGACCATCTACTTTGGCCTGGACTTCTGAGAAATAGATGCCAAATAATAAGGGGCCTAGGACATAGCCTTGTGGTACTCCAATGGTGACAGGTCTACTGGTGGAGCTGGAGTTGCCAATTTTGACAGAGTGTGTTCTGTCAGTAAGCCAACTGACTACCCATCTGGTAATGTAAGGGTTAATCCCTATCTGGGAAAGTTTCTCAATGATGCCAGTATGGGGAATTGTGTTAAAAGCCTTGGCAATGTAAAGAAAGGCTGTGTGCACTGTCTTACTTTCATACATGGTTTTGGTGAGAGTCTCAAAGAAGTCAGCCAGGTTTAATAACCATGAGCTACTCTTAATGAAGCCATACTGGGTTGGGTCCAACCTTTGGAGGTTGTCTGTGCAATTGTTGATAAGGTCTATGATAATTCTTTCCATGGCCTTGCACATGAGGCTGGGTAGACGTATGGGTCTGGTGTTCCCAGGGACTGTTGATGCTCCCCCCCCCTTTTGTGCAGGAGGATTACTGTTGCTATTCTCCATTCTACAAGAACAAAGCCAGTTCTCAAGCTATGATTAATGAGAACGCCAGGTGGGTCCACTACGTCTTGTTTAAGATTGTTTAGTAAGCAACTGGAATATTATCTGGTCCCACTGAAAACATGTATTGGCCTTGGTGTGTGCAGAGATGTCCTGTTCTCTAGAGATACTAGGAAGAGGGCTGGTGTAAGGTATGCTTTGGGATATGGTAGATGGGGATGGGGATGGGGGTTAAGTTTACATTTAATCTGTCAGCTAGCTGATTGGTGATATCTTCCAGTGTAGTATGAGTGATCCTACCTACAACTAGTTCAGCACACAGCTGGTAATTCCCTTTTAGACATCAGACAAAGTTAAAGAATGCCTTATGATTATCCTTGGCTAGGGATGCAATTTTTGTTTCATAATTTGCTTTAGAAGACATTACAAAAGTTTTGATGTTCTTGTTTAGGCTTAAGAGGGTACTCTTCCTCTGCAGAGTGATATCCATCTTGTTTTTGGACAACAGTTTCTTCCTCTTGTTATATAATATGTTTATACTTGAAGTCCACCACGGTGGCTTGTTTTTACAGGAAGACCTGGTTTTGATTCAGTCAGGCACAGTAGAGTTTATGCAGTAACTTAAGTGCTCACACAGGTTAATTGTGTGCACTTCCACATAGTGATCTTTGATGTCTGTGATTGCCGGTGGTATGAAGCTTTTTATGCCATTGCTTAGCAGACTGTAGTTAGCTTTGGTGAAGTTTTTTATAATTTTTGTTCCTGTGAGGGTGTCAGTTCCAGCAGTTACTTCAAACAAGTCTGATTTGTGGTCTGACCTAACCAGGGAAGGCATCAGAAACTGGGAAGTACAGTGACCTCCAATGTTGGTGAGGACTTAGAACCCCTAGTGGGGATGCAGACTATCTGTTCCACACCATTTGTGTTAACAAAGTCCAGGAACCTCTGGGTGAGCATGCTTTTGCTTGTGTATGGCCCCCCAGTCTATGGAAGGATAGGTGAAATCTCCCATGACTATGGTGGTGGGCTGTATGGTGAGGGAGTCCATTAAATTGAATTAGGCGGTGTGCTTATCCTGGTTCAAGGTAGGGGATCTATAGCTAGCAATGACGTGGCATGGTACTTTCCCAATAGTTAATTAGACATGGAGTAGTTTGAGAGACTTATACTGTTTGACCAGCCTCAAAGTGTATTTGGTTTTAATGAAGATGGATACACCTCCACCTTTGGTTCCTTCACGCTCATTTTGAGTTCTGAATGTGTGGAAGGCATTGTAGCCTTGCACAGGCAGGGTGATCTTATTAGGCTTGAACCAAGCCTTGGTAACAGCACAGATGTCAGCATCCTCCAAGGTGTGGAGTGCTTCTAGGGAGTGCAGTCTCATGTTTAAACTTCTAGCATTAAGCAGCACAACCCTGAGTTTATATTTTGATATACTGGAAAATTAGTTGTTTTAACATTGCCTAAAAAAGACACTATGGGGGAGGCAAGGGCCTTTGCCAGTAAATGAAAGCCAGGGGGAACAGGTGCAGACCATCTCTAGCAAAGCAGCGAGATCTGTCTATCATATTCTGCCAGGCTGACAGATACTGGATCCCCCACCAGAAGATAAGCCAATTGTTGAAGTCAATCATTTTTTGTTTATATTGTGGAATTATCCTGGGTGAAGGTAGGATATTGCTTAGGACTAGGGACATACCTGACTGCGGCACATAATCAGAGAGTTCCATCATGTCTCTCTTCATATAGTCCAGAGAGGTACGTCTTAAGTCATTCACTCCAACATGGACTGTGACAGTCATAACGGTACTCGTTGAGTGACTTCAGTGCATGCGTGATTTGTTAGATCCTATCACCTAATAGGCAGCTGTCTGGTGAGGAAGACATCTGTGTGTCTCACTATGGGGTCACTTATGACCAAGACATTTGATGTGTTTTGCCTTAGGGGCTTATTTGTTGAGACTCGTGTGTGTTGATATGCGTAATGGTTTCTTTTTGCTTAGTGGTGAGTGTGGGCGGTGTGCATTTGGGATGTCTCTGTTTTTTGGTAGGCTTTTAGTGAGTACCTCTGCATATGTGGGTTTGTGTGTCATGACTTTATTTTTTGTGAGAGGTGAGGTTTGCATGAGAGGTGAAGTGGGTGTGCTGACAGCCTGCTTAATGTCTAGTTCATTTTTACGTGAGTGAATTGACTCCAATTCCACAGTATATTTGCATCTCTCACATAGGGTGTTAGTTAGCTTTAGGAGTAAATGGTTGTCAGTATATATGAAGCAATTGCTACATTTCCTCAAGATGCCTATATCAATCAAGCTGGCAAGAGAAACAGTGGGAAAATGCCGATCCATTCGGCAGGATTTTTCTGAATGTGGTATATGTGGAATTAGTGGGCTATGCAGATTACCTCAATGTCCTATCTCTCTACTCTGTTTCCTACAGACTGTTGAGAGGCAATCTATGCCTGACATACAAGATATCCTTGGATCCCACTCTGATGAATTTTTTTTCATATCCACAAAATGAGTAGCATCAGAAAAACTCAGTTTAGGAATTTAAATTTTGCTTTTGATGGAAATGTGACACATTGGAGGGACAGATATGTGTCTTAAGAGAATTCCTCTTCTCTGGAATAGGCTTCTTGTCTATGAAAATCAAAGCTCTTCCTCAGTCCCATTCAAGTGAAACCCGGGTCAATGGATGGAAAATCAGAAATACACCCTGTGTCTAGCACCTATATCTCTAAAGGATGGAGGCAGCATGTAAATCTTGCCCTAGCTTACATGTACCCCTTAAAATAAACTCTAGGGTACATAAACATGTGGGATACAATTGGGATGCTTAGCTAGGTTTCAAATGACCCCAATGACCATCAGCCTAGTATACACCAATGGAGCTAAGAATGTATGAGAAGAGCTTTTATTTGTATGCATGTCACTGAATATACATAGTTAGGTTGGAATACAATATTCATGCTGATAACTCACTGATATGTTTCAATTAATGTTTGCATGTGTCTAGTCCACATTTAATTTACTCTGTAAGATGCATCTGTTGAAAATTGTGGTATGTCATATAAAAGTAGTTCCTAAGCATTATACTATGCAAAATATCAGTTGCATCATTAGACAAATTATCTTGGAATAAAGAAAATAAATTTTGTAGACTCTATAATTCTTTAATTGTAGGTAATGTATCCACACTAGCAGTTTTAATAACACACGCACTATCCACTTTTATAGCTAACTCTTTGAGATGTTGAAGCTTGATTTTGCTCTGATTTATTTAATTTCTACCATTCAAGTTACTACTGTTGTATGTATAGACAAGTTTTGTTGTTTATGTTGACAGGGGATATATGTTTCTATATTTTTACATGCCTGCACTTCTGTTCTTGTAGATATTCAGCATGTAGTGTTGGTGCTTGTCTATGCCCTGTAATAACTATATTTGTTATAAATGTATTTAGTACTGGTAAATTAAAATAAAGTATGCTTAAACAGAATGAGTGTGTTGACATTTTTGAATTTTATGTTCATGCTGTTGTTGTAAATAATAAAGCCTGGATATCTGGGAATTGTGCTTTTTTGTTTACATGAAGAAATGTCTAGCACCAGTTACTATGTATAATGTATAGAGATAATACTTTACAATACACACAGCTAATACATAACACTTACTCATCCCCAAAGGATACCTCCAATATACTAGCAGACAAATTAAGCTCTAACTTTACTCCCTTATTTCCCCACAACTTTTCACAACTTATCAGCACACCCACACCACCAACTGTGATCACCTCTGAGGGGGTTATCAATGCTCCTTCAAAGGCCAGAATCTCTAGGTACAAAAGTCTTGACAATGTGCAAAGCTACCTTCTTACCAGCACCAAACACTCACCTACTAACTCACTTACTAAGCTTATTCTACCTCAGCTTCTCCATTTGATTTGTGCAGAGGAATGGAGAACAGTGATAAACACCCCATTCCACAAGGGGGAGCTACTACTAATCCAGGAAACTATAGATCCATATGCCTTACCAGCCTTATCTGCAGTGCTATGGAATGTATCATTACAGAACTTATTAACAAGTACATAGGTGGTCTACAGGCTTTGGACACAAGCCAGTTTGGGTTTTCTAAAGATAGATCTTCCCTCCTGTACTTGCTGGGCTTCTTTTTAGTAAGTTATTGATGTATTAGATTGAGGCAGATCAGTTCACACTGTCTAGCTGGACCTTGTAATAACATTTGATAGCATTACACATTTGTCATTATTGATAATGCCACACTAGAGAACTAATAAAGGGGATTGTTAAAGGAGAAGTTAAAGAAATAGAAACTGATGTTATGGATGACCTGTGAAGTGAAGGATTTATTGTAGAAATCTAACTCAGACAACATTACAACAGGATATAGAAATGGATCCCTAAATTAAGGAAAAAACAGTGGAGCAGGTAACATCTTATCAGTTGCCATATGGAGCCTTCCATATGAAACCAGTACAAACATACAAACATGGAGTTGGAATTGCACAGCAAGGGAAGGAACAGGAAACTGTAGCAACTCTGATGCAGTCAATGCTGTGGAGTGATAGAACAGTGAGTTCCCATATGAAAAAGCAACTGATGACACTGGATGAAACTGATGAGAATGTGGCACGGGAAGATGCTCTGGAACTTTCTTTAGAATGCCCACAGAAAATGGAGAACAAAGAATGTGCTCTCAGTTTAGAAGAAAATAATCTAAGAGAAGAGTTGCTTGATTTAATAGACATGGACAGACGTACTAAGATCAATGAAAGAAATGGACTACCGAAAGTCAATAAAACCCAAAAAGTTATAAGTTAGATAAAATAAATGACACAGTAATTAGTATTATCTATAGAGATTAATGCAATATAACAGAAATAAATAGGATATTTTACTATGCAGTTAAATTAATAACAGATAATGTTTTACCACAAAAACAGAGGGTAGCAAGGGGAGAAATTGAATGCCATCATGGAAGTATCAACTAGAGAAAGCTATAAAGTGATTAAGACAGGAAATGTCTATGTTAGAAGAGTATAGAAGAAGGAGCAGATCAACAAAATTACTGAGCAAGATAGAAGTGATAAAAGCAATATGCAGTATCTGAAAAGATCAGTCTCTATCATGCACTATTGCAAATAATAAACTAAAATCATCAGCACGGGCACAAACACTTAGAAGATATGCAGATAAATATAAAAGAAAAGTACAAGATAAGCAATTTATTGTTGACCCAAAACAGTTTTATAGTGAAGTGGGAAACAAGGAAAATGGAATTTAAACACCACCAAAAAAAATAAAAGAAAGAGATACATTTTGGAGATCCTGTGAAACATAACAAAGATGTTAAATGAATAGAAGAAGTAAAAGAAAGAATATGAAGTTCAAATGTAAAGGATATGAAATGTGATGAAGTAATGGCCAGAGAGACTGAAACTAAGTTAAGAAAAGCTCCTAATTGGAAAACCCCAGGCCCAGATGCAGTACCTAACTTCTGGCTAAAAGTATTGACATCTTTACATGAAGATTTAGCCATGAGTAAAAACTATTTATTTGCATACCCGGAACAGACACCAGCCTGGTTAACAACAGGAAAAACAATACTACTACTTAAGAATGAAACTGCAAGCTATCCTAAAAACTATAGACCAATAACTTGCCTTCCAACGACATATAAACTATACAATACAATCAATGCAGACAATTTATAGTCATTTAGAAGAAAACTCAATCATAGCAATAGAATGAAAAGGAAACAAAAAAAAGTCATATGAAACAAAGGATCATTGGTCGTTAAATAAAGTCATGATGGAAAACTGTAAAAAGGGTAAGAATGTATGGCATGCATAAAAGCATTTGACAGTATCCCACATTCATGGATTGCAGATAAATCATAATGAAGAACAAATTATTATTCCAAGGATAAAAATTCAAAGGGGGATATTCCAGGACGATTTTTTGAAATCCACTGGTCTTTTGTCTTGCCCTTAACCCATTAAGCTGCCTACTTAACAGATTAGGTTATAGCTACAGTTTGGCTCCCGGAAAACAAGGTGTAAAGAATTCTCATCTTTGTCTTTTTGTAGATGACTTAAAACTGTATAGCTCATCAGATGTGGAACTGAAAGCACAACTGGGAGAGGTTAAAACTTTTTCAGATGATATAAGAATATCATTTGGTCGTGAGAAATGTGCAAAAGCAACCTTTAAAGCAGGAAAGCTGCAGCACCAAGAAAACATCAGTTTGGGACAGGAATGTGATAGAAAAGAACCTGAGCAAGAGGGAGTGTATAATTATTTGGGAATTGATGAAGGATAAACAATAAATCATGAACAAATGCAAATAAAACTTAAGAATATTTTAGAAGACTTAATACTGAAAACAGTGTTGACATCTAGGAACAAAATCCAAGCTATAAACCAATTTGCTCTTCCTATCCGAACTGCCAGTTTTGAAGTGATTGACTTGTCCCAAAAGGTATTGGATAGGTTGAACAGAAAAACAAGAAGGATGCTTCATGCTCATCAAGTGATTTATAAAAATTAGAGCATACCAAGACTATATATTCCCTGTTCTGACGGAGATATGGGACTCCTCAAAATCAATTACATGTATACATCTACATTTGTGGGACTGCATACATATCTACTGACCTCACAAGACGCAAATGTAGTGAAAGTTTTGAAACATGAGGAGAATAAGTCTAAGATGACTTCCCTGCTTAGTTTAGCAGAAGTATATCGGCATCAAGTGGAAATGGAAATCAAACCAGAAGTAGATAAAAAATAAGACAGCAACTGAATGTGCCAAAAACAAAGAAAGAAAGAATATAACATATAGGATCAGACGAGAAGGCAAAAAATGTGAAAAATGCATAAATGCAGTTCTAAGTATAGAAAACTCTTGGAACAACCTCATGTTGATCAGAATCAAATGTAGGAATGGTTAAGGGAAGGTGAATTTAAACCAAAAGACAAAAGGTTAATATTGGTGGCCCAAGATAGTGGATTACCTGCACATTGGTTTACAAAGTCCATTGAACATGTGGGAGAAACAGACAAATGTAGGTTTTGTAAAACAGAATTGGAAACAGTCACACATCTCGTTGCTGGTTGTGATATATTAATGGCAGAAGGACTGTATACTATAAGGCATAATAATGTGGCAAGGCTATTGCATTGGGGATTGTGCAATCATTACAATATTGAAATAGCGGAAAAACATTGGAAACATGAGTCACAAAGCATCACAGAAAATGATGCAATTTATATCACATTGGCTCACCCATTACAAACAGTTCAAAAAACAGATGCAAGAAAAACAGATATGGTAGTCCATGAAAAGAAGACAAAAGTAGCATTGATCACTGAAATTGCTACACCCAGTGACTACAGTGTCTTATGTACAGAGAGATACAAAGTCATAAAATACCAGGATTTGCAGGCAGAAACAAGAGCAATGTGGAAGAAGGATACCCAGACAGTTCCAAAAATAATAGGAGAAATGGGGTCTTATAAAAAAGGAATTTGCAATCGTACTTAGATACGTTACCGAGATATGTAACTCTGTACAAATTACAAAAGGAGTCATAACTGGGCACGTTGCGAGTGCTGTGAAGAGCACTTCTAGCTAACATCAAATATTGAAACAATACTAATTTCATGAACTTTAATCATACTTTGACTTAGGAATGGTGTCCATTATCATCATGGTATGAGAAACCCAAAAGACTTGAAGAAATTAAAAAGAGAGCTGATAGAAACTAATTTATTAGTGTGGGAAACAGACTCTATTTAAAACAGGGAAAGGTACAAGTATATCAGACAGGATAATGCACAGTGAGTTCAACATGCAGGCCATTATACATACGGAATTTTATAATAACAAATGTGGGAAATGTAAGGTTTGTCACTGCATGCAAGAAAGAAGTGAATGCATAATGAATGGAATATATCTTTCATATTGAACAGCAACTATCATGTAAATAGAAGGACATTCTATATATGTTGAAATATTCTTGCAATAAAGTGTATATAGATTTAACCAACAGAGTAGTTAAGAAGAGAATATTGGAGCACATAGGGGTCATAAAGGATCAATGTACAGCAAACCCAGTGGCTCGGCATTTAATAGAGCAGTGATTAAAAGTGAGAGAGTTAAGGTATATTTTGCTACAAGGTCAACCATAGCTAAGATGTAATAAGAAATGCATGGTCTAGCATAAAGAGATTTATTTTATGTTAAGTTTGTAATTTATATTCCATGTGGACTAAATATCGAAATCAGATGGAAAATAGTTATATAAATGCTTCTTAGTAGGGTATGTTTCTTTAAATGAGTTATATATGAAGAATGAAGGGAGTTATGGTCTTATCTACTTGAAAAGCCACAAAGCCAAGGTGCTAGTAAATGGAATAAACTGGACAAAGCAGACAAGTATGACTTGTTTTGTGATTTAACAACAGGAACAAAGTTTGTTTGTTATAAAAATGATGTTAGCAATAAACTGAACAAATATAAAACTGGAAAGCAATACAACACTATGCAAAAATCAGAAGTCAGTTAATGAGCATTTTCTGGCTACTATTGGTCTTATGTGGCATCTGTTATGACAACACAAACTATGTGAAAACTGTGTAAAGTACAGTGAGTGCATTTCTTGCTCTTTATTTTTTTTTTCTTTTTCTAGTGTCTCACATGTTGTTACATGCTCTCAGAATCCGTGCATTTCCTGTACTTTCTGTGCATGTGTCCAACATTATATTAGTCTTGCAGGCATAAGGTCATCTGTTCCATCCCAAATATTCCCCAGTTTCTCAAAGTCTCATCATTTTTTCATTATGGCTTTAAGAATGTATCAGAAGTAATGTACACAAAAAATGACAACAGTTTTTTCTGAAGAAAGTCAACAAATTTATACCCAATGGATGTTAATCCACTTTCTGCTGAGTAGCACAAAAATACAACTTTGTGCATTATGGCGCATGTTTTCAACTGCCCATCACAAAAGTCACTTGGACATCATTAGTCCTATATAGCCACAAAGGGTCATTTTTTTTCTTTGTGCTCACAACAAGCATGCACATTTCACATTTTTCAGGATGACAAACCCAGTGAATATTTCAACCATATAAAGACAATATTGTTAATGAAATTCAAACTGAAAATAAAATATTTTGCTCGGAAAAAAATACTTTCCCTAATTTTAACTGTTACAGCATAATGCCTGTACTTTTATTGTTCTGAAAACATTAATATTTTTGTGATTTTGATTTAATTTGCAATTAAGTAATGCATCTGCCATTGTAAGACTCATCATCTGGGTGTCTCATACTAAACATTTTATAAGACTGCCTTGAAGCACTTAAACAGTTTTATTTCAGGGCAAAGTTAAACTACAGCCTGAGTAATTTTTCAAAATAGACTGGAACATTTCTCAACCAGTTAGCTGTAGACAAACTGTTTCTATCAGCTTTCTTCACAGTAAGAAATATAGTTAACAAACATATAAATATAGATATATAGTGTTGTTGTAACTTGTGACTTAACAATTGATTATTTGTCATTAAGTAGCTATTTTTTTAATTCCAGCGTGGACAAGAGTAATGGGAATTATTGCATTTATACCAAGGCAATTACTGATGCAAGAATTTCATTCTGGTGACAAAACTCATCATCAATACATAGCTCAAAACAAAATATTTTAGCTCTAAATCAATATTAGGTAGCACTAGTCATTATGCATGCAAAGGACAAATTGGCCTACAGTACCAGCTACACTTTCTTAATTTTAAATCCCTCACATTTAAATTTCTGTATTTGGAATATTGTTCAAGTCTTGATACAAAAATGTCAACTGATACCTCCCAGTACCTGATTAGAGTGTCCTTACAGTGAGGTGGTCTTTATTCAAACTGGCACTCAAGAAAGGTGCATTTAGACAGTTTTCACCTACTACTTATAAAAAAACATTTTTGTTCATCTCTGGAAAGAATTATATCTGTTTAATGTAAACAAAAATAAACAAATGTACTTTGCTCATTAATATAAGAGTCAGAATTACATAGGAAATGACATCTCTAATGTCCTAAAACATTACACGCTAATTCCATTTAATTTCAGTAGCACTGATGTGCGTATGCTCAAAAGTTTACAACCATGCATATGCCTGTAAGGGCATTGACGTTTGCTCCCTGTATCAATAAGTTATGTACAACTATGTTTAATTACTTAACTTCTGTTCACAAAAACCTGTGGAAAAGCGACCAAGAATGTTACAACCAAATAAAGTGAAATAACGGACTTGAGATTTAGCACTTTCATCCCATATATCTAAAGTCCGTTATTTCACTTTATTTGGTTGTTACAGTCTTGGCCACTTTGCTACAGGTTTTTGTGAACAGAAGTTCTTTTTTTTATTTTACCTATTGTTTGGTTGGTTTTATGTTTATTTAATTAATTAATATTGCTGTATTGTCTTATATTTCTCAAAATAATAGGAATCATAATTATCTTTTGGCTTGGGTTATGGATGAATAGGGTCCAAGGCTCAACTCACTTAAACAGGTATTGAATAATAAATAAAAAGACCATCAAATAATAGGGACATACATATTTCTATGTGAAAGTGGCAGGTCTGTGTTTTATATATTGTGGAATAATGATGACATACAATGACTTTTCTTCATTAAAATTCAATAGGCTACCATTAATCCTTCAAATGGAGCAAACCTAAAAAAAAGTTATGCAGGTATTTATCAAATAATGCTTCCCAAAAGGTCCATTTAAAAAAGTTAATTAATCATGAGGATTTCAGAGACATAGGCTTTTATATACTGAAAGGCACTATGATGTGGCAAGGCAGTTGCACTAGGGATTGTGCAAATACTATAATATAGAAGTAGCTGAGAAGTATTGGAAACATGAACCACAAAGCAATATTGATAATAATGAAGTTTATCTCACATGGGATCACACTTTAAAATTAGTTCGAAAAATAGATGCACAAAAACAGATATACCCTGGGATTCATTAACAATAATGTAGGCTTTAAGCCTATACAATGTAAGCATGTTAGCATGATGAACAACAGCACTAATCGAGCATGCATGCTACACATCACACCTACATGTTTGCAAGCACAGTTTCATGGCCAGAAATAGAGCCTGCAGCCATGGAAAAGTGCTTGCATGCATGAGCACAGAATGGAAACAAAACAGCTTGCTTATAAGCAAAGCTAATTTACAAGCATGTGTTGTAGCCATGAAATATTATGGAAAGCCCCATGAAGTAATACTGGAGGAGTGGAAGTGAAATGGGAAATAGTGCACAAAGAATAGTGGCGTGTACTGTATAATAGTTAAAAGGGAAGGAGGAATGGATAAAGAATAGTCATGTACTGCAGGCAAATGTGCTGAAGTATCAAATAAAGATTTCTAGCATAAATCTTGCCATATTAATGTAATGATAATTAAAATGTCAATGACAATATCAGTGTTATGCCCATAAATAAAAACAGATATGCTAAGAAATGATGTGATAGGGTTATAAATTTGCAGTATAACAAAGGAGATTTAAAATGTGATTTACATGATAATAAAATGCTGATTTGAAATAACAGAAAGGACAGAAGACACATTATGGGATGAATGCATAGACTGCAGTTATTGCATATGAGATGTGTATACAGGGTATGCAAGCCAACACCACTGCTGTATGCTCCAACCATGCCTCCCATCCTCTTAGAGCAAAAAATCTGGACAAGGCCACAAATAATGGGGAGACAAAGGACAAAAAGTAGGAACACTTTTTAAATATTGCTCTTATAACTTAGAAAGTTGCTAGGATAACAAGTTTTATATTAGCATGAATTTTCTGAAGGATATGAAGTCTGAAATTAAAATATATGCCATTATTTTATGACTTCAGTCTTCAATAATTTGCCTTAAAAACAAAATTTTATGAGAAACAGATTAAAAATATGAGGCAGAAATCTGGACATTCTGTGAAAATCTTGACATTTGAGAAGTATGGTTCCACTTCATCATATATACACAAGAACAAATGGACCTTACAGCTGTATTGTGACATAAATTGAAAACAGACATGATTTTGCAAAGAAATGTCATTGGCACCCATAGGAAAGGGGTTTATTACCTATAAAAATGCAATAGATAAGCATGTGTTGTATAGTTATGCAAATTCTAAATGGTAATATAATAATACACAACACATATAAGTAACAAATGACAACACAGATCACACGACATTTTTTGACTTCATGTTTTCCACTGCTAATTTGAAAACATCAGACATCATTATACTGGGCATGCTCACATGGAAGTACGGGGCACAGTAACATAGCAGCAATTCAACAGCACAAACACATAAGAAAGTGTTGTAACAGAGGACCAATCACAGTTTCAGATGATATGGCTATATACCGTACTGAAAGAGATGTTTATGGCAGCCCTCATCTGGCTTTAAGCTGTATAATGTTATGAAAACAGTAGCAGACATAAAGAAATGTATGGATGAAGACATGCAACACAGTGCATAATTCTTTTGGGAATACACAGTGCCAGTGAGCAATGAATGTCACAGCAAACATTTGCATTATGTCATTTCTGAACACATGCCAGGGCAGATATTACAGAGATGCATACCAGTCATGACATCATAGAAATACACATATCAGTTATGTCATGAAGAACACTCTTGAAGGGCTTACAGCACCTTCCTGTCATAAAGGGTATTGATTCCCTACCTTTAGGACAAGGTCTGAAATTGGTGGCCCTCTGGCTGTGCCATAACTATTGTCTGTATGTAAGCCACTGCTGTCTGACAGACAGATGTTAACAGATTCAACCCCCTGTCTATTATACTATGCTTTTTCTAGACCTCTGTACTGGCTGCCCATGCCACATCAGATCGCAATGGAGGCTGTCACAAATAGCTGAATTAAATGCATGCATTAAAAATGGAGTTACAAATATGACATGAAAAATTACATTTAGTCAGAATGCAGGAATGGAGATGCACATGTTATTGTCCATTTGACAGTGAGCAGTACAATACCAATGCCACTTTGACAAGAAAGATGTCTCCATTGTGTAGTACATACATTGTCCCAGAACTGAACCACAGTCTATCTGTGTAGTTATGATAAACAAGCAAGTACTCAACACATATGCCACAGGAGCACTCACAGCATGACATGCACAGAATAATCATTTCACTGCCATATAATCAAAACCTGTTATAATATATCACTGTCCAACATAAAAATGGATATGAATAACTACATACAGTGGTGTTTGTTGTAATGTCAGTACATTCATATAATGTTGCCCTTTCAGGAACTGCACAGTTAGCTATGTGGCTATACTAACTAATGACATGAGGATGAACCACAAGCACCACAGTGGAAGTCTTAACATAACAGTGACACTACTCCTGTGCTAAATTATTACCTCAGATGTATGTGCTGTAAACAATGCCTTTGAGATAAAAGGAATGGCAGAGGCCTCTCCCACTGAAATAGACACAGTATTACTATGGTGTGTGCCATTCATGCATTACACTATAAGGCCCAAAAATGCTAACAGGAACTCAATGTGGATGTTGGACACATGAGCATTTGACAACAGAAAATACATGATATCATACAGGATAAATGCACCACAGTAGTAATATCACAACAGTTGTGAGATATGTCTGTATGTCAAAGCATTACATCGTGTTATTGCCACAAGGGATATGTGCGCCTGTAATTGCTGTCCTAAGGCAACAACATACAGAATGTCATCTCATTCCCTCGTGCCAGAGTATAACACTTCCTAAATATATTATGTAAGGAAAATTTACGCACATCTCATCATTACTCTGAGTAAAAGCATTGCTATGTGAGAAGTTATCACAGCTGTTTGTAACAGGAATCAACATCTTTACATGTATCCAGTAGATGTGTTCGACAACATTATTAGTGACATGTACAGTCACAATAAGACTAACACAGCATAGTCAGAGCAGTAATGTCTAGATCTGAACTAATTGCATAAGATAACAAGCTACAGATTACTACCTGAAATGTAAGTGCCACACGACGTTGGCGTACAAGTGGAACAGCGCAGTTAAATGCATGACATCACCACTGTTTATTAGCTGAATATTTCTGCTAAAAAGTAGATGACGGGCATAATAACACTGTACGGCTGCACATCATATAAGTATTTGAAGAGTAGCAATCCCAACAGCCTCAAAAACTCATCCCAAGCTAAACAACCTTTTTTAATCAGCCCCCGACCTCCTTCCAAAACATGGAATATGCCACCATCACCAAAACCATCAAAACCTAACCTGCCTACTTAAAACTCTCCCAAACTGTTACAATTTATTTCCCTAAATACTTATAACATCTGCAATAAAATTTCAGAACTCCATGCCTACATCTCCCACAATAAACCAGATATTCTTGCAATAACTGAAACTTGGCTAAAACTCCATATACCCGACTCTGAAATTTCACTCCCTGGTTACAATAGAAGTAAAAAAAAAAAAAAAAAAAAAAAGATTCAGTGGAGTATCATTATACCCTGACTATCTGGAAATCTTACCCTATAACAAACCTATTCCAAAATTCAAAATTCCATAACATCACACTCCTCATCTCTCATCTTAAACTAAATAACCATAAACAAGTATATTTTACAGTACTCTACATTCCCCCAGGCAACAATGCTGCAGCCATGGAAACATCCTACACTGGATCTCACATACAGTTTCTAAAGAAAAGAAAATCCTAGGTGATGTTCATTTTGATTGTAAAATTATCTCCACAAAATACCCATCAATTAGCCTCAACCTATTTGGCTTGACTCTCATTTCCTTCCCCACATGTTATAACTATCACAAAAACTGTGCCTCAGTTCTCAATTGGATATTGTTGTCTTATTCCAATAAGTATGCCTCCAGTGCCACCTTCTCTGATTCCATCAGTGACCACCTCCCCGTATATGCAGACTTGGTACCCATCATGTCAAATATCACTTACTCTGAACTTTATGTAACCTCAGTAGTTTTAACCCTGATACGTTTACTAGAATCCTAGGTTCCTTTAACTGGTCTATCAGGAAAAATATCCCACTCATTGAAGTTGTTTGCAAATTTAACACACTTTTCCTGAATACCCTCAATAGTCTGGCTCCAACTAGAACAAAACAAATAAAGAATGCCATATTCCTTGTTTATCTACAGATAGCAGGCAAGTAGTACATGAAAGAGACAGGGCTTGGAAAGAATTGTTAAATCATAGATCTCGCCAAAACCTACAAGAATTATATAACCGTACTAAAAGACAGATTAATGCAGGCAAGAAAATCTACTACAGTAATCCCATACTAAATCAGCCTTCCAACCCTAAAAAAATCTGGTCTTCTATTAATAATATACTCCATCCTGAAACAACTACCACTTCTAATCCTGCTCCAAATAACACACCCTCTAAAATAGCTGCTCAGTTTAACACACATATTATAAAAATAATTCAATCCCTTGCTAAATATTTTCATAGGTTCATAGGTTACTAGGCTAATGGCCCTAGGGCCTTTATAAGCTTAGCCATGTAAAGCCCATGTTCCCTAATTGACCATTATAGGTTCATAGATAGGTACTAGACTATCTCCCCGAGGGCATTTATAAGCCTAGCCAGAGTGTGTCGGCGTTCGCCACCCCATTGATTAATTAACTGATCCTCTGTCAAGCAGAGCCAATGAAGTGATCCCAGGGGTGTATTTTCTGTTACCCATCCACTCATCAAGGTTTCTCTTGAAGAGTGTTAGTGAGGGGCTCTGCCTGATGTAATTTGGAATTTTGTTCCAAAGCATGGGGAGTCTCTGTGACAGGAATCTATCCCTCCAGCATGTTCTATTTATTGTTGTGGCAAGGTTTAGCTCACTAGAGCACATGGCTCACAGTGACTTGGATTTCTTTAGGTGGAGCATGTCCATCAATTCTGAGTTGGACATGGCTTTGTAAGTCAGGCAGAGATCACCTCTGAGTAAACGATATGCCACTGAGTACAGCCAGAGTTTTTTCAGTCGGGCTGCATAGGACATATGTTTGAGACCAGTAATCCTCTTGGTGAGGTACTTTTGTGGTCTTTCCAGCTGTTGAAAGTGTCTTGTGAGGTACATCCCAAATGGGGCATTGTACTCTATGATGGGTCTAATGAGTGATGAGTAGAGGGGCTCTATAACCTCTTTATTTCTAGATGCGAACCCTTTAGTAATCAGATGGGCCACATAGAAGGATTTCCTAACTACTTTGGCAATATGATTGTCAAAGGAGAGATTACTATCTACCTGGGTCCCCAGATCTCTTATTACCTCTTCTGTATTAAGGGGGCTGCCACCTAGGTGGTAATTCGTGGGTGTTTTGTTTTTCCCAAACGGGATGACTATGCATTTTTTGTCATTTAGCTTGAGGCCATGACTTTGACACCAGGTGTCTGTCTCAGTAAGGCCCTTTTGGATGATGTCCGTGTCAGCCGGAGAGTCAATTATGGCTCCCAGTTTGCAGTCATCGGCGAACTTGGTTAGTCATAGTCCTCCTGTGTTTGCCTGTACTTCTGAGAAGTATATGCCAAACAGTAGGAGTCCCAGGACTGAGCCTTGCGGGACACCACTTGTGACTGGTTTGGAGTCGGATCTGGAGCCCGCTATTCTTACTGTGTGAGTTCTGTCTGTAAGCCAGTTGGCAACCCATCTCGTGATGTAGGGGTTTATGTTCAGGCTGGTGAGTTTTTCTGTAATACCCGAGTGGGGAATGGTGTCAAAAGCCTTGGCGAGGTCAAGGTAGGCTGTGTGAACCACCTTTCCCTCATCTCTGGCCTTGGTGACTGTCTCAAAGAAGTCAACCAGGTTTAGTAGGCATGATCTGCCCTTAACAAAGCCGAACTGGGTTGGGTCAAGTGTTTGGAGGTTCCCAATGTCTTTGTTAATGAGTTCCATGATGATGCGCTCTATAGACTTGCAGACCAGGCTAGTCAGGATTATGGGGTGATAGTTACCAGGGTCAGTTGTAGCCCCTCCATTGTGGAGAGGAATAATCATTGCTGTGTGCCATTCTATGGGCATGTAGCCTGTGGAGAGGCTGAGGTTGAACAGCGTGTTTAGGTGGGGGGTTAGTTCATTCTGTAGTTCGTGCAAGGCAAGATCCATTGCAAGACGAGATCCATTGTTACATGGATGTCTAATTGACCATTGTTAGATGGTTTGATTGTTTCCAGAGTGAAGCTATGCTCAGCACCGGCTGCCCCTGTTCATAAGGGACAGGGGCAGCCACCCCAGTGGTGAATTTATGGTTTCCCACCCAGTTGCGCAGGTTGTACTTAAATAGGGTCATTGAGGAGATCTACTTAATGTGAATTAGGAGATTATTCCAGAGTAGTGGCAGTCTCTGGGAGACATATCTGTCTCTTTAGCATGTTTTGTTTAAGTCACAGGCTAAATTGAGATTTCCAGAGTGAGTGATGCTTGTTGCATTTGATTTGCTGATGTGCAGCATTTCCATTAGGGAAATTAGTCAGAGACTGCTCTGTAGGCCAGGTACAGGTTACCTCTCAGCAGCCTGTAGAACACAGAGTGCAGTGGCAGGGCATTCAGTCTTTCCATGTAGGTCATGTTTTGGAGTCCCTGGATTCTCTTGGTCAGGAACTTCTGCAGTCTGTCCAGTTGCTGCAGGTTTCTATTGAGGTGCATGCAAAAGGGGGAGTTGTACTTTATTAGTGGTCTGATAAGGGTGGAGTAAAGAGGATCCTCGGTCTTGGATGTGATGCCTTCACTTATGAGGTGTGTAACATAAAAGGCTTTACTTTCCATTGTGGACACATGGTTATCGAAGTTTAGGCTGCTATCTACTTGTGTTCCCAAGTCATGCACCACTGAGTTTGAGCTTAGGGGAGTGTTGCCTATATTGTAATTTGCAGGGGCTACAAAAGGGACAATGATGCACTTTTTTGCATTTCATTTTAGACTGTGGCGTTGGCACCAATCATTTGTCTGGGTAAACACCTCCTGTAATATGCTAATATCTTTAGGGGACTCAATGACAATCTTGACATGCTCTTTCCTCAGACAGCAAACACCCTGTTTCTCCTTAAAATCCATCCAGACCACCTACTTCAAATCACTACTCTTTAAAATGAAATCTGTTCTCCTTTAGCAGATAATCTCCAAGTAGAATGCCTCAAGCTAAATGCCACTTCCATTGCCTATCCTGCATCTATCCAAATTAATAGATCTATCAGGGAATCATAATTTCCTTCTGTATGGAAAAAATTCTTCATCACCCCCCTTCATAAAGGAGGAAGCATGTCTGATATAACCAATTTCAGACCTATTACCATAGTATCTCCTTTGTCAAAACTTCTGAAGAAGTGCATTCACAAACAACTATTTCAGAAGAACCTCCTGACCCACAATTAGCATGGTTTTAGACCTGCCCATATCACTGCCATAGCCTTATTAATCTCCACAGATACTATTAACAAAGCCAGAGGCAAATGCAGACTTGATTCCTCTGTATTTCTTGATCTCTCTAAAACGTTTGATCTAGTCTCTCACCAAAAACTCCTCTGTCAATTGTCATCTCTAGGGCCATCACAATCCAAGCTACTGTGGTTCAAGAACTACTTAACCAATAGATACTAGTCTGTTAAATGGCTGTCCACTTTTTCCCCCTTCCTTTCAGTCATTACTGGCATGCCACAGGGTTTCATTCTTGGCTGTCTGCTCTTCAATATATTCACTAACAATCCACATAAATCCTCTCAGCAAGCTTCCCTCACACAATATACTGGCAATTCTACCAAAATATGCATGTCAGATAATCTCATACATCTTCAAAGAATTGCTCAAGGAGCCTTTAACACTGTAGAAAGTTGGCTACAGGGTAATAATTTGCTACTAAATCACACAAAAACTAATTTACTTCTCTTTTTTCCACAATCCTATTTATATGAACAAAATATTAAATTTATTCCTTAAATAATACCATTATTGAAGTTACTTCACATGCAAAACTATTTGGTATAACAATCAATGACAATCTTCAATTTGATTTACATATCCATAACAGCATCAAAAAACTACATACCCATTGTAGAATAAAGAAATTCCTTACAGACTCTGCCAAAATTACTCTAGCAACCACTGACCTCTTACCATCTCTTCTACATGAAGCCCTTATTAAGACCAACCTACAGGCTTCACTTAGTTCTAAACTTGAACAATGCTACAACAAACTTGCCAGATTTGATTGCAAAAAACCTTACCAGACCCATCACTATTTAGCAGCAATAACTCTTAACTGGCTCAAACTTCCTCATCACCTACTTCTTACCCATTTCATCTTAACCTACAAAATCATCTATATCCCATTTCCCTACCCAGCAATTACCTCCATACTCCAGTTCTATATATCAAACAGTGCCTTTGATCCAAAGATAAACAACTGCTTGCCATCTACAAACCACAAATGGCTGCTGTGGTCAATCTCTATTCCAGTAATGTAGCCACAACTTATAATAAAATTCCTGTATCAGTCAGATCTATCTTGCACCTTCATCTTTTCAAACCATTACTAAAAGTCTTCCTCTCTGCCTCCTGGCTTTGACCCTGCTCTTCATTTGGGATATAGCTTCTCCTAACATACTTCATCACCTTCTTACACCTCTCTTTTTTTAAGATACTAAATCACTTAACATTTCTATCCCCTTCTAATACTTCAAAGGTTTGTTTCAGGACATGATCACCTGACCCTAAACACCCCCATCACACATACACAAAATTCCCACATTGAGAACTGACCCTCCTGCCTATCTAGTTAATAATCTGGAAAGCACAGTATTATTCGCAAGGGCCAGAGGAGGAGAAGAAGTCTGATATTTAAGGGGAGACAGAGTGCACTTTTGACATGATGACCTCATCACTGTGTTTCAGGGAGGATGTTTCTGTTAAAAGTGGGATAAAGTGCATAAGGAGCTGTGTGCAAAGTTGAATGTATTCTTCTCAGGGAAGGTAGACATTGAAATGTTATTTACCTGCCACTATACCCTCTCTCCAGACACACAGACACAGTAGTTTTCTCTGTTGAGAATTAGATATCCTACCTATGCAGTTGCACAGTCTACAGCATACAGCATTATTCACAAGTATTGGGCGTACCTTCGTTGAAGGTTGTGTGTCAGGGCTGGTAACTCGGCACATAAAAATCAACTACCAATCATTAGCGGACCGGAGTTCCGCTGTGGCGACCCCTAACCAGGAAAAGCCGAAAGACACAACAAGAACAACAACAACCACAGGTGACATCTGAATGTAATGATGTGTGGAAAAGCAGAATTGTAATTGGCAAAAATCACTGTTTGGAGTAGGTGGTTCGGTGCATCAAATGTTTTGGGACCAATGCATATGTGTGCACATGACAGCATAACAGCACTGCAATTTTCCCATGTAATGACATGCTTCTCTAAGATTTATATACTTTCCTTCATGTGTATTGCGTTACTGTGAGGGGCATGTACCTGTTCCACAGTATGAGATGCCAATGACAATCACAGTTGTAAACCAGTGGATTATTAATCAAGTATTCCTGCCACTTCATTCAGTGATAACTGGACATTTGTCTTCTATCATACTTGAAAATGGTACATTGACAAGACAAACAGATATATTCTGACACAGGACAGTGCACTGCAGAATAACAGTGATGGATTATGTGAGAACAGGTTAACCGAAATTGTAACACAGTTGCAAGAGTACCATTGGAGTACAGACATACGTTAACTGAGTGAATTACTTGAGTCAACATCTCTTTTAAATCAAGATAATCTATTGACAAAATGCAATACAGACATACAAACATTGTACAGCATAAACAAAGAATTGTAATACTATCTGCTTGAAGTGCAGCTCTGCTAAGTTCAGTTGTGTTGATGATGGCAAAATATTAGTGCATGTATAATCATATCTCACAGTATTGAACTTAAAATTGGAGTTAGCAGTAGACCATGGTGCTCTTTGCCATCTTTCCTTTCTCATACAACCATAAGTGAATCTGTTGGAATACAGAACAGATATGAACTATGGTCATGTTTCATGTATCATGATTTACACATGACAGCTGCATTTAGTCAATCATTATTATGAATGCTGCAGGTGCATTATGAAACGCATGAGTGACCAAATGTTATTGCTGGTGGAAATATGGCTAATGGAAACATTTTGGAATGAAAGTGGTTTATTGAATGACACAGCAGTGGTGGAAAGAGGTGGACAGTTGGTGAAAGGACTACAGAATACAGATATACTAACACTTTAGTCCATGTTTCATTTCTGCACATATTAGTGTTGTGTTACTATTTGCTTTAGCAGCATAATTATTCAGGCAAGATCTGTACAAAACAGGCTTCACGACAGGGAGTAGGCACATTAATATAGCAGTACGATAATGGTGTATTAAAAAAAAGTGTAGTTATCATTTACAGTCACAGGAGTCATACAAAACATTCAAGAATAGTTTTGTATGCATCTCAGTTCAAACCATGACAGCATTCCAAGAAAATCATAAAGATCTGTGTATTATCTAAACGCACCATGTAGGAAGGCATACTTCACAATGTTCCCATGCGACAGCAGATTGCAGAAAATGAAAATGTATGCATTACTCTTCATTATACTCTTGAGAACTGTAAACTGTACATTCAGCTCTTCAGTTTATTGAAAAGTAGATTAACCTGACCATACATAGCTAGGCACAGCCGAGCAAAGGGCACCAGGGTAATGCGGCCGAAGGCAAAACTCACAAGATTTTTCCATAAACGGTTTACTTCCATTTAGCCTCAGCTGTAGTTAGTGCTCAGTGCCAGACACTGTACAAATCCTGAGGAGAAAGACTAATGATACAAAAAGGAGAAGATACAACATGTAAGAGGGAGGCTGGGACCAAGTAGCTTCTAAAAGAAGCGGGATAATGGTGGCTAATAACAATAAGGCAACAGCTACACATACAATAATGTACTAAAAACAGTCAACAACTAAGCTACTGCCAGGATTAGAAGCCTTGAAAAGTAATCTAAAATCCTAAAATCAGTCTATGCATCTGAACATTATCTCATCATCTCTGAAAGGAATTGCTACTTCACACCATTTAAATAACACAATTGAAGGAAAGTGCCAACTGACTGAAGCAGAAGGGGTGAACAGAGAGAGATACAGACAGATGGCAAGAAGAATAGCAATGACATTTTTTGTGGGACATCTGCATGGGTGTTACCCTTACTTATTACCTCATTATTAAGCTGACATGCTCTGTACAATAACATACTTTCCAAAGAGAATTAGAAGGCATAAGAGAGTGTAACCAACTTTAAGATGCAAGCATGATAAGAGGGTCTTATTAAGTAACCGAGCTGAGGCTACAATTTGTTTGCAAATTAAGTCTTGCTGCACTATTCAAATGGTATATTCATAACATTTTGTAAATGGACAGAAACATAAATGTTGCAGTTAACTCTATGAAAAGAATATGAAATGTCATTTATTTTTTATTTATTTGACATTTGTTTACTGGACTGGTCTGACCAGGTCTACAGAACGCATTTTCAGCAGAGACCTGGGGGAGAAAAGCTCCACATACAGTACAATACAAATACAGCACAATCCAATACAGTGAAAATTACATTAGAAATACTATACAAAAAATGAGTTGAAAAAAAAACTGCTACAAGATGTTACCATATATTCCTACACATCTAGACTATTCTATACAGTTAAAACATTGCAGACAATAATAGTCACTCTCACCATACATGATGTAGACTGTCCAAAAAAATAGTACGTAGGTAATGCAGTGTGTGACATTGACTGTTATAGTACATAAAAAATATAATGTTTTTTTCAGTTAGGAAAATAGCAGCCAGAAAGTTAGTGATGCAGATAGATAGTGAGAAAGAGTTAAGAAGACTAGAAACAATAAAGCCTGAGCAGCAGCTTATGGATATGGTATAGAAGCAGAGAAGGAGTTAGAGGAGCCTTAGAAACTTGCAGTCTGTGAGGGGTTGAAATGTGACAGAAGAGGAAGACCTGAGCATTAGGCAGGCTTTATGCAGGAGCAGAGCCATGTATTTTTTTAAATGATTTTTTAAAGAGGCTTTGAAATGGGTTAGGCCAGGAATAGACCTGGTAGCTAGAGGTAGTGAATGCCAAACTATACAGACAGAGTATGAGTACAGAGAGTGACCAGGTTTTCTTGTGGGTTTTGAGACAGCTAAAAGATTTTTGTCTTCTGATTGTAGGAATCGATTTGGTGTGTATGGTGTGACTAGATTGGCTAGTGCAGGGCAGCTGAAAATAAGGTTGTGCAAGGTGGATAGCTGACTAATGGCAAGTTGATTGGGGAGTTCAAGCCAGTTTAATTTTAGAAGTGGTTTACAGTGGTGTGTGTGATATTTAGAGTTTGTGGCAAACTTTGCAACTTTGTTTTAGCACTGTTCCAACATGCTTAGGGTAGAACTTTGCAAGTTAGTTAAGATAGGGGCACCATAAAGAAGGGAGGGGAGTAAAAATGTTTTTGCAAGGGTAGCTTTCGTTGCGGCAGTAAAGAGATGTTTGTTTCTATATGAGTCCCAGTTTCTGATGAGTTTTCTTTATATTTTGCTGTATATGGGGGTCAAATGAAAGTTTATTATCAATGATAACACCTAGAAGTTTGATTTCCTGCACTATTTCTATGACAGTGTTGTCAGATGCAAGGATGCTGAAATGATCCATGACAGGGGAGGTGTTTTTGGGATGAAGGAGTACTAGTTTTGTCTTCTTTGGATTAAGAAAGAATTGGGCATTTCTTAGCCAGGATTCGACTGCAGTAAAGGACTGCTGAGTTTTTGAAAGTAGTTCTGATAGTGACTGAGCAGTGCAGATTATGGTGGAATCATCAGCGTATTGAATGAGGGTCCCAGGGTGAGAGGCAGTGTGAAGGTTGTTTATGAAAATGTTGAATAGTAGGGGTCTTAGAATGGAGCCTTGGAGGACTCCAGTTGTGTTGTGGAGGAAGGGTGAGAGCTCATTGGACCATTTAACTGCTTGTTTATGATCTTTGAGGTAGCTCTGAAACCATTTTACTGTGTTATGTGAGAAGCCTAAGTTAGCCAGTGTGTTCAAAAGTAAGGGGTGAGACAGTGTGTCAAAGGCCTTGGAGAGATCAAGGAATACTGAGGCTGTATAGCATCCTGCATCTCTAGCCTTGTTCATGGTGTCTGTAAAAGATAATAGGGCTGTAGCTGTGCTGTGGCTAGGTCAGAAGCCATGTTGAGTTTTGGTTAAAAGATTGTTTTGCAATAGATATTGCATTACTTGTTGATGAATACCTCTCTCGAGAATTTTGGATATGGGTGACAAGATGGATATAGGACAGAAACTGGATGGATCAAAAGAGTTGCCTCCTTTGTGGATGGGGGTGATGTGAGATTGTTTCCATATGGTAGGTACTTCTTATTCAGATAAAGACCTATTTATAAGGATACTGATTGGGTAGGTGACTGAGTTAGCAGCCAGTTTGAGGTAGTATGGGGGGAGATTATCAGCTGAGGTAGAGTAGGGTTTTAGTTTTTGTAGCAGTTGCTTAATGGTGTCAGTGGGTATGGGCTGAAATGAGAATGGGGTTTGTATGACATTTCGTTGAGTAGGGGGGTTAGTAATGATAGGGTTAGAAGTAGTTGATGGCCTGGGGATGGTGTCTGAATAGGTTGAAGTGTGGGGGGAGCCAGCATTAGGGGTGTTAGTTAGCAGGTCCGAAATTGATTTTATGAAGTGCTTGTTAAAGTTTTTGGCTATTTGTGATGGAGGGGTATCTGATGATAGGGGGTGCTCTCCATTTTTTCCAGGGTTAAGTAGAGAAGATCTGGAGTGCCAAAATTTACTGGGGTTGAGTTTATGCTGGAGTTGAAGCTGGGAATAATATGACTTCTTATCTCTGTTGATTAGTGTTGTCACTTTGTTACGTAGTGTTTTGAAATTAACATGATTTTGTTCATTTTTGTTTTGTTTCTAGGTTGACCAGGCCAGGTCCCTTTGCTTCATCAGGTGTTTACATTCCTTAGAGAGTCATGGTGCCGAGTTCTTTTTGATTCTTTTCATACAATGGGAGCTAGTGTATTAAGTATGTGAAGGAAGGTGTTATTAAAGTATAGTACAGAATCATTAAGGGGTAGTTGTTTAATGAGTGTCCAGTCGATTTCCTTTAGCAGATTGTTGAATTTATGCTGACAAAAATTAGTTGAGTTCCTAACTGATTTTCTAGTGTGTACATTTAGTTGTTGGGAGTTTGCTCTAAGGGAATAAGCTGGTAGATGATCGCTCAGGGAGTTAGACAGTGTACCAGAAGTGGGGTAATTGGCAGGGTTGAATACTAGAATCCAGTCTAAGGTGGATTGGTAGGTAAGATGTTTGCTGTATCTTGTTGGAGCATTGATAAGCTGAGAAAAAACATACAGATTTATACTATTTGTGGAGCAGTCAGAAGCTATGGTTTGCCATTTTATATTTACATATCCTAAGATTATTGTTTCAAGGTTTATTATTTGGGAAGTCCAGGATAAAATATTTTCCATCATTGGTATATTGTTAACTGGTGGGATATATATTACTATTATGCAAATTATTTTTGATATATTGAGGTTCAAAAAGGAGATTAGTACCTCGGCTTTGGAAAAGATGGGTATATTACTGGTGTAGGGTATGATGTTGAGTGTAGAGGGATATAGAAGTGCTATCTCTCCCCCATTTTTTTAGATCTATCTCTTCTGGTTATTGCAAAGTTTGGAGGTATTATTTCTGAGTCTTTTACATTTGGGTGTAGCCATGTTTCAGTAAGGGCTAGTATGTCAGGTTTTTTTTGATGAATCCAGGCATGCAGTGGGGCTATTTTATTGCATATACTTCTAAGGTTAAGAGTAAGTATGTTTAAATCTTTGGGGTTCCTCTTGTGGTTAGGATTAGAGGGTGGGTCAGGGTTAGGATGTATGTCTCCACATTTGAGTAAATAGGTAATGAGGAAATGCGTACCACGGGAAGTGTTTTTTAATCTTAGGTTAGGGTACTGGTGTCAAGTGTGGTTTCATAGGAGGTAAGGAGGCCAGTCTGTGGCTTGAATAAAATGGGAGGGTATAGGGGAAAAGCTGGGAGGAGATACGTGAGTAGCTGTGTGGTTTATTGGGGAGAGGCTTAGACGAGGTTGTTGAAGTGTAGTGGTGTGTGGGCGTATACAAAGATATAGCTGTAGTGAGGGTGAGAAATAAGAGTAAAGAGGCCAGGCAAGTTAGGAGGAGCATGTCAGCTGTGATAGTGAGTTTAAAATAGTAAAAGTGGGATTTGTGTGTTTGAATGTAGTATCAGGTATAAATAGAGATTGTTATGTTATATGTGTGCAGCTGAAAGTAAGGTTGGGAATGTTTTGACTTCAGAGTGGGCTTAGACAATGTGGTTAGGTGTTTTAATTAATAACAGACAGATGGCTCAGGGTGCAGAGAGGTGCAGAAAACGGAGGTAAAATAAAGAAAAGGCTGCACCAGACTTACACAACCAAAACATTTATTGAAAAAACTGATGTAAGTGCTTTCACGACTACTCCTGTCGCTTCTTCAGAGAAACTAAACATCAATCCATCAAGTTTATATATCAGATGTCCACAGTCAGCTGATGTGCTTAATAAAAGTCAGGTGTAGTTTGAATCATTTATACAATTAGAACTCTACAATTAAAATAATAGCTGCATAAAATGTCAGTAAAAATCTATGGGCAGGATTCACGATGGCTTGCACGGAGTCTAAGAGCCGTGTAAGACTCCATGCAGCCATCGCGATCCAGGAACAGCCTGAAATCCCGTGTAAGAGAAAGCTAAAATGACTCTTACACGGGCAGGGCGTGGATATGCTAATCACCCCCACTTGCAGCCGAAAGGCATGCAAATGAGGTAGATTAGCGATCCACGAAGCTCAAACCAGCCCGTGTAAGAGTCGTGTTAGCTGCAGAAATGTACTCAGTTGACAACCGAGTACGTTTCTGCAAATAACACAATGGAGCCATGTCAGCTCCAAATAAAGGGTGCATATGTGTCAGGCAGCATGCCAATGGCCAAATATGTGCAAATATGAGAAATAATAATTTTTTTTGGCGATCGCCGATGTTTAAACGCAGCGCAGCCCCGCGCAAACGGGCTGTGCTACATAAAACATAAAAAGTAAGGTTATAAACCCACAAATGTGGGTTTTATGCAATGCATGGATATACAATGCAGGGACCAGCAGACCAAAAACAACATGGCCACCGTTTAGTGGTTGCTAAGGGGGGAAGCTGAGTCTAAGACATGTAACTAAGCATTAGTAGGCAATCCTATGTAAATGAGTGTTAGGATACTGAATCCCACTGTCACATAGCAAATGAGCACATTCCGAGTAGTGTAAGAGTTACATAAGGGGGAGGAACAGAGTAGGAGATAGGTGACATCACAGGGGGGAATGGCAGAAAGAAATGCAGTTCATTGGAGGTCAGTGTTACGTGACAGATGTCAGACACATATCATGGAAAGAGAAGTGCCACAAGATAAGCATGGGAAAGTCAAGAAATGGAAGGTGTACACTGTTGCCAGCACCAAAGTTTCTTGCTGGGCATGCATGCACACGTGTGCGCGCCAGGAGGCGCGAGTAGGGCAGTGTGCACGCGTGTAAGGTAGACTGAGCATGTGGGAGCCTGTAGGCAGACTTGTAAGACTCTTTGCGCTGGTGTGCGCACGTTTTAACCTGAATAAGTAGATTCTAAACCGTGTAAGCATGTGTACATGCATGTAAGCCACTGTGAGCGTGTTTCTGTTGGTATGCGCGTTGCTCCCCCCTGAGGAAACAGAAAGGAAAAAGGAAGCAACAGAAATAGTAGGAAGCTAGCAGGGAATACTGCTGGAGCTAGCAGGTGAAAACAATTAGAAGCAGGCAATTACACAGGCAGAATACTAGCCCAGCCCTGCACTTAAAAGTCTGCAAACAGCAGTGCAGTATGATTCTCTCAAGAGACACTGCAAGACAGGAGTAAGCTATTAGAAGTGAAAACTGAAAAAGCTTCACTCAGACCAAAAATGCTAGTGTCTGCCATAGCTGTCATAAGGAGACATAGGCGACTTGCTGAGGGTGGTGACAATGCAAATGCTGCCAGACAACCCACAGTGAGGAGACGGAGAAGAGTGTACAGGCCCAGGGTCACCTACCAGGGGTTATATGAGCTGGAGATAGTGGAGCGCAATAGAGTGGACAGAGACCTCCTGCAGCAAATTGTTGAGCTGTGCAGGCCACACCTCACACACAGAACCAACAGAGGGGAACCCATCCCAGTGGAAACCAAGGTATGTGTTGGCTTAAGAATTCTAGCAACAGGTACCTTCCAGAGACCAACTGGTGATATGATGGAGATCTCACAGGCATCAGCATCCATGGTACTGCACCAGTTCCTGGATGCCATGTCAGCACATGTCGGAGATCATGTATATTTCCCCAATTCCCATGAGGCATTGGCCAGCAATATGCATCTCTTCCAGCAAATAGTGGAATACCCTGAGGTAGTGGGTGCAATAGACTGCATGCATATACGCATCAAAGCACCAGCTGGTGAGTGGGGTAGGGCCTACATTAACCACAAGGGCTTCCCCTCCATCAAATGCCAGGTCATGTGTGATGCCCAGGGCATAATAATGAATGTGTGTGCTGGCTGCCCTGGAAGCTACCATGATTCCCATATCTGGCATCTGACGCAGCTGTACCAGACATTTGCCAGTGGGGACATCCCACATGGTCACTTAGTAGGGGATGCTGGATATGCACTGGAGCCATGGCTGATGACACCCATCAGAAATGCAGACACACCTGAACAGGAATGCCATAATGAGGCATACGCACAAACACGAAATGTAATCGAGCATGTGTTCGGGCTGCTCAAGTCACGGTTCCGGTGCCTGGACACATCTGGTGGAGCCTTGCAGTACTCACCAACTACGTGTACCCAAATTGTCATGGTATGTGCTATGCTACATAATATGATTCTGCAAAAACAGCTGCAGCAGGATCAGCATAGGGCTGGGCCAAACAGCCCCCCACCATTGCCAAGTCAATCACAGGCAGAGCGTGACTCAGAGGAGGAACAACCTGAGCCTGCCCCAGTAGACAGAAGGAGGCGTGCCCAGTATGCCTTGGCCTTGGCAAAGCAACAACGCATTGCACATACACTGGTTCAGTAGGGACCCTGGAAATGATACCTCTCTCCGACTCACACATATAGTAAAAGGGACGCCTAAGTTGACACAACCTGCTTTCAAACATGTACAGAGAGTGTAGTATGTGCATCCAACATAGGCAGCTCTGCAGCACCACCTGAGGCATGATTGCCATGTGTTAAGCAATGTAACACCATGTAATATATGCAAACTTGATGACCTTGACTAACATCCTACCCTCACCAAGCATGATGCCACAATATGAAGATGTGATGATCAATTGCAATAATTGGCTGAAGTATTGCTGTTAGTCAAAGGGGATCCAATGCGTGCCAGCCTGGGATGACATGCTGAGCACGACATGATGCTCCACCTGCTAGGGGTGGTGTGCACCTATCAGTCCTGGCCTTATGGATACTGGCAAAGGCTGTTGTTACCCCCAGCATGCCTTGAATAAGTAAGGCTCAAAACACAAACCCACCTCCATAGGTATCACAAGGGATAAGAACCTAGATGTAATGCTACCCAATGCCAGAAGTCTAAACAGCAAGATGCATGCAGTCTAAACTCCCCTCAGCATGGAGAATGTTGATATCTGTTCTGTAACAGAAAACAGGGTCAAGGCTCACAACAGCACCCTAACACTACCAGGTTACACTTCATACTGTGCTTTACAGCCCCAAAACATGGAACAAGCTACAAAAGGAGGGTGACTAGCAATAATTGTCAAGGATAACCACACCCCCATGTTGGTACCACAACAGGAAGCAGCATGGACTAGCCATTGTCAAGTAACAGTGGCTAAAACTGCCTCCCAGTTTATAGCCTGCTATAGACTACCGTCCTAACACCAGGAACTCCACTTGGCCTATGTTGGAATACATGAATATATCAAGCTCTCCAAACCACATTATATTGGGTGACTGAAAATACCCAAACATAGACTGGGAGCATTATTCTAGCTCCAACACCCTAGGACAAAGGTTCCTAGAATCCATAAACCAAAATTCTCAGGAACAACGTACCACTCCCACAAGAGGGGTAAGCATACTGGATGTGATAATCAGCAACATGGGTACTGTATGGCCAGATGAGAAGTGTATCCCTCACTGGTAAGATCAGACCATAGAGTAATCACACTGGATATACACATCCTGACCACAGTCCCTGGCCAGAAAACCGCAGTGAAAAACATGTGTAAAGCAAATGTTGCACTCCTCCAAACTGATGTGGAATCCAGTAAAGGCCCTGTGCCTGTGCAAAATATGGGCCACACCTCAGAACCCGTTATACATGCATTCCATGAACACTGCCAGGAATGCATGGATTATGCAATCCCAAATAAAACCAAGACACAATGCATACACGCAGGCATCTGGCATGGTGGACCCCAGCCATTACCAAACCATGCAAGAGAATGAGGAAGCTACTACATGATAGAGCAAACCTAAAAAGGGAAGTAATCTCTGATCAGTATTATGGCAATAAAATATGTCCACTCATACAATCCACTAAGGCCAGCTACAACAAGTTGAATCTGTGAATCTTGAGGCAATGTTATACCTGCCCCATGTACACAGACAACCCTCATCTCCCCCCAAGAAATACAAATATATGTGAGAGATACAACCATTTATCCGAACCGGAGGCTGAGCTCTCTCAACTCAGTACTGTCAAAACTAGTCAGGAGGAGAAGGTAACCACACACACCACAAACCCAGTCTCACATAGACCTATCACAACTGCAAACCAAAGACATAAACACAGAAAAACATTCCCGGAGGCTCTAATTACAAACACACCACATCAACAGAGGCCTCCAAAGCAGACACCCAAGCAACCACTACCTCCAAACATAGCACATGCAACACATAGTACATAAAGCTGGTGTGCCAAACAGTCACAGGCCAGAAGGAGAAACAACATGCCTGATACAGTTGTAATAGGTGACTCCATAGTCAGACACACTGCTGACCCGCTCACTAGACTGAACAAGGGAAAGGGTACAGTAAGCTGCCTGTAGGCTGCTACAATACGCCACATAACACAAGCATGCAGGTCACCCCAAAGCAAGTACAAATATGATGCAGTCATTGTCCATGCTGGTGTGAATGACCTGAGATGTACCTCCCTGGACTACATGAAAAGAGACATAGATGAGCTCTCCGATTATGTAGGCCAGGCCAGTATGACTCTGAACTTGGGCAGCATCCTACCTTCACCAAGAATGATGCCACAGTACAAACACAGAATGTTCAGCTCTAACAAGTGGCACAATTACTGGTGTCATTCCAAGGGGATCCAATGTCTGTCTGCTTGGGATGTCATGCTTGACAAGCCACGCTGCTTTGCCAGGGATGGCTTGCACCTGTCACCCCTGGGTGTCTGGATATTGGCTAAGGCTCTTGCCACCTCCATAGAGACTTTTGTAGGCAAGGCTGAAAAGAGTAACCCACCTCCCTAGAAAACATAAGTGGAAAGAAACATAAGGGTAATGCTGCCCAATGCCAGACATCTAAACCTCAAGATGCATGCTCCCAAGGCCCTCCCCAGTATGGAGAACATCGATGTCTGTGCAGTGACAGAAACCTGCAGCAAGGCTCCTGAGAGCACACCAGCACTACCAGGTTATACCTCATATCATGCGTCTTGGCCCCAAAACCTGGAGCAAACCCTAAAAGGAGGGGGAGTATCCATATTCAGCAAAGATACCCACACATCCAGGTAACTGACAATGCATGAAGCATCAGAGACCACCCATGTGCAACTAGCCATAGGCAAAACTGCTGTACAGTCTGTAGCATGCTACAGACCACACTCTCACACACAGGAACCCCACTCAGCCTTCCTGAAGACACTGGACAGTATGAAGGTCTCACCAAATACCAAACAAGGTACTCACAAATAACCACATAGGTGGTAATCCATTACGTATGGAAGGAGTAATCAGGGACCTAGGGACACAAGTGGACAGTAACCTGTCATGTGACACTCACATTGCCAATGTGGCTAGGAAGACCTTCTATATTGGCCACCTTATCATGAAAGGATTCACATCTACGTCAACAGAGGTCATTGTGCCCCTATACTGTTCTCTTATCAGGCCCATAATTTAGTACAATGCCTCATTTGGGATGTACCTCACCCGACACCTGCAGCAGTTAGAAAGACCTCAAAGGTACCTCACCAAGAGGATAAAGGGTCTCAAATATATGTCATATGCTGCCTGGCTGTAGACACCCCAGCTGTATGCACTCGCATACTGCCTACACAGAGGCATTGAATGCCTGTTGTACAAGGCCATGTCCAACACAGGATTAATGGACATGCTCCACCCCAGAAAACCCAAATCCATCAGAGCTGTGAGAGCGAGAGATGTCAACCTCAACACATAATGAAATAGGATGTGCTGGAGGGACAGATACATAACCCAGAGACTCCCTACACCCCGGAATGGAATCCCACTCCATGTTAGGCAGAGCCCCTCACTGACTCTCCAACAGGAATCTTGCCAAGTGGATGGGTGATCGTACATGTACACTGGGGGTCTTCACTGTGTCACGTCTAGACAGAGGCACAGTAAAGTAAATCCTAAATGGCCATAATATTCACATAGCAAGGGGTGGCGAAAGCCACACACACTCTGGCTAGGCTTATAAATGCCCTAGGGCAGATAGCCTAGTATGAACCTATGAACCTATGAAGATACAAATTGTACAGGACACTAAGGATAATCACAAGGCTTTCTTAACTGATGGTAGGAACCTTGTTGGGAATTCACAGATATGCTCTGAATCACTCAAATAATACAAACAATATACCAAACACACACACATTGCCAACATCCAACCTGACAGGTTCAGTGCAAACTCCCCCAAATGCCAAATATCTATCCCAGCAGAGTGCTGGCCCCCTGACACTGCAGATGCTGAGGTAACAGCCAGCATCTACAAAGCAAAACACACAGCATCAATGGTACGAGATGGTGTCCTGGGCTGAGTCCAACATAGACTCCAAGAAGAATGGAACGCCATATAACACTACTGCTCAATGTCAGCCTTACCACAGGATATGTACCCAAAGAGCAGTGTACAACAACAGTGGTCCTTCTCCACAAAGGTGTTGCCTGAATGGATACTGCAAACTACCACCCCAGAATCCTGACAAGCTTGGTCTGCAAAGCTATGGAAAGGATCAGCATGTACCTCAGACATAAAGATATTGGGGACCTACTGACACTGGACCCTACCCAGTGTGGCTTTCTTACGTGCAGATCCTGCCCCTTAAACATGTTTGACTCATTTGAAACAGTCATTAAGGCCATTGATGAGGGGAATGTGGTCCACACAGCCTAGCTGGACCTTGCAAAAGGCTTCCATACAATACCCCACGTGTTCATTATAGATAAGCTCACCAGCTTAAATATAAACCCCTATGTCAGTAGAGGGGTTGAAAACCAGCCCAAGGACAGAACTGACATGGTCAGAAATGCTGCAGCCATGTCAGACTACAGACCAGATACAACTGGCATCCCACAAGCCTCGGTCCTGGGACCTCCCTTGTTTGGTATATATGTCCCATAGGTACAGGCCAAAATGGAAGGACTGTGTCTGAACAAGTTTGCAGAGGACTACAAACTGGCCACCATATCTGACCCTCCAGTTGACACAAGCATCCCACAAAAGGGCCACATAGAAACAGACAACTGGTGCCATAGCCATGTCAGCAAGCTAATTGCAGAAAAGTGTATAGTCATCCCCTGTGGATATACAGTAAGTGCCCACCAATTACCACATAGGTGTTAACCCATGAAGTACTGAAGAAGTAATAAGAAACCTGGGGACACAAGTTGATAGATATCTTGCATTGGACAAGCATGTGGCTGTAGTGGTTACAGAAACATACCATATACCCACCTAATCATGAAGGTAGTCAGATCTAGATCAGGGGAGGTCATTGTGGCTCTGCAGTCATCCTTCATCAGCCTCACAATTGAGTACAATGGCCCCTGTGTGATGTACCTCAGCAGACATCTCCATCAACTGGAAAGACCCCAAAAGTACCTCACCAGGAGTATCAAAGAGCACGAACAAATACCATGTGTTGGCTGATTAAACAAACTGCAGCCTCACAATTGAGTACAATGGCCCCTGTGGAATGTACTGTAGCAGACACCTGCAGCAACTGGAATGACCACACAAATACCCCACCAGGAGGATTTCAGAGCTGTAACAGATGCCATGTGTCATCTGAGTAAAGTAACTGCAGCTTCACACAGTGCCATACTGCCTGGCTGGAGGTGAACTGTGCCTGATGTTTAGAGCCATGACCAACCTGGTATCAATGGATGTTTGGCACCATGTAAACACTGAATGCTGGTGACCTATGCAGCTGACAGGCCTGAACCCCAGCACAGACATAAACAGGACATGCTGTACTGATTGATCCACAACCCAGAAGCTCACTCCACTCATGACTAAACTCCCACTACAGGATATCCAGGGAGTCCCTCAGTGACTGTCATCCAGAGGAATCATGATGACTGGATGGGAGATGGCAGGTGTACCCTGGATATCACCTGTGTGTCATGGGTAGACAGAGGCACAGCACACTAACCATGACATATGTCATGGCAAACACCAGTAAATGTGTGTTGAAGGACAAACACTCTCTGACTAGCATTACAAATGGACTAGGGCACATGGCCATTGTTTGTCACTGTCCACACAAGTTGTGGAATACAATAACAATGTCGGACAATCATGTACTAAGCTGTCAATATCTGAACAAAATGCAACATGGTCATATCTGCACAATTGGCCCTCAACCAGTCTGGTGTGCTCACTATAAACATTACAAGCAGTGATAGGACTGAAACCGATCATACTGTCCACCACAGTGAAAGTTTTGCACCAGTACACTATACAACAATACAACTGTTTGGTCAGCAGGAAAGGATGATGACAACTGTATGAAACTATCCCATGGCGACCCTGCAGGCACAACATAATGCCTGTTAGGTTCAGACACACAGCAGTTGGGCAGTAAGAACACAACCTGATGTCCAACACTCAACTGTACATGTGATATATAGATGGCGTCCACACACAAACAGAAATGTGGTGGTCCACAGATCCAAACATAAGGAAAGGTCACACTGAGCATGCTCGCACACTTAGATAAATGAGATGTGGCAGTCAAGAAGCCATACAGACTGTGAACTGGGCATGCTCACACACTTAGGCCATGTCACAGTTCAGCAGTTGCACACACATATCTGGCATTTCTATGTGTTAACACAGGAACCTCCCACAATACAGACATCTGCCCAGTGCACACAGTGAAGTTACAACAGAGACATAAGTAAAGTACTGGATCCCACTCATATGCAAACATCTCCCACAGTACACACGTTGTTTATAGAGATAGGGAAGGCTATGGCAATAAAGACCCACAAACAGTATATGAGCAACAGATACGTGCATCTGACAGGTAAACATATGGCCGTAGAGTGCAATACCTGACCGTTGTCCCTAGGGAATACAGAAGGCTATCCACAGTGTATTTGGCATCTGCATCCACAGTACAGTAGGCCACTGTGTCTGTGCAAAGTTAATGCATAGATATGCTCTCCCCGTTACTGATGGATAGTAACAGATGTACATACCTCTTCATCCATAATGATGTCAGCACACTATACATATGTCAGGAGCAGAAATTATACCCAGTAATGTGAAGAGTGCGCTCCGCTACTGCGTCTCTAACAAGTGTCATAACATAGTTAGGTAGGAGTTTGAATCCTGCAAGTGCCCAGTGTGTGTGTGACTGTGTATGGGGGAGTAGTTTGTGTAATACCATGTGTATGAGAAATGTCCCATTTGTCAACATTTACTACACAAAACATGCTGCATATTCCACTGTCTAAACACTGATGATGTCAGCACCCTAAAAGTACAGCAGGAGAAAGTAATGCCCCCAGTAATGCAAATAGCGCGCTCTGCTAATGCGTCTCTTACTAGTGTCATAACATAGTTAGGTAGGGGTTTGAATCCTACAAATGCCCAGTGTGTGTGTGACTGTGTATGGGGGAGTAGTGTGTGCAATTCCATGTGTATGAGAAATGTACCTTTTGGCAACTAGTACTACACAAAACATGCTGCATATTCCACTGTCTAAACACTGATGATGTCAGCACCCTATAAGTACAGCAGGAGAAAGCAATCCCCTCTAGTAATGCCAATAGCGTGCTCTGTTAATGCGTCTTTCACTAAAGTCATAACATTGGTAGGTAGATAGGGGTTTGAATCCTGCAAGTGCCCAGTGTGTGTGACTGTGTATGGGGGAGTAGTGTGTGCAATTCCATGTGTATGAGAAATGTCCCTTTTGGCAACTAGTACTACACAAAACATACTGCATATTCCACTGTCTAAACACTGATGATGTCAGCACCCTATAAGTACAGCAGGAGAAAGCAATCCCCCCAGTAATGCAAATAGTGCACTCTGCTAATGTGTTTCTCACTAGAGTCATAACATAGTTAAGTAGGGGTTTGAATCCTGCAAGTGCCCAGTGTGTGTGTGACTGTGTATGGGGGAGTAGTGTGTGCAATTCTATGTGTATGAGAAATGTCCCTTTTGGCAACTAGTACTACACAAAACATGCTGCATATTCCACTGTTTAAACACTGATGATGTCAGCACCCTATAAGTACAGCAGGAGAAAGCAATCCCCCTAGTAATGCAAATAGCATGCTCTGCTAATGTGACTCTCACAAGTGATCTAACATAGTTAGGTAGGGGTTTGTATCCTACAAATACCATGTGTAATTTTGTCACACAGTTTGTCCATGTGTGTGGGGTGTTGTTCCCAATATTGCACGACATACATTATATCAGTAATGTCAATGCACACATGATGTATGTGTGTGCCACCTACACATATGTACCTGTGAACTGCAAGAGTTCCCATGTCCGAAGCCTGCCCCATGTGAATACATGGAATATGCATCAGACAACTGTATGACTGGGGTGTTCTGTGCAGGGGCTGCATGTGGTATGTGACTATACAGTGTGGGTTGTAGATGGTGTCATCCCACCAGAGAGGGATACATGATTGGTCTGGAGCATATAGTCCACATGTTGGTGATGAACAGGTGCAGCATGTTGTCACCACTTGTGGGAGTGGTAACAAGTTGTTCCATAGCAATGCAGGGAATGAATGATAAGACACCTTCAGATAGGGTCTTGCAGCTAGAATAATGCTCACACTGTATGTTTGGGTAGTTGCAGTACAACCATATAATGGTGTGTGCAGAGACCGTCATATTCCCAGTGTTGTCAGGAAGGCCAAGTGGGTTTCCTGGGTATGGGAGTGTGGTGTGTGCCAGGCTATGAACCTGAAGGCAGTCTAACCCACTGTGTGTTGCACATGGAGAGGCTCTGATGCTTTGTGCAGTGCCACCAACCTGGGGGTGTGTGTATCTGAGGTGCCTTTGGATACATCCCCCCTGTTCTGTTTTGGAGCATGTGTTGGGGATGACAAGCATGGTATCAGGAATGACCTGGCACTGATGGTGTGCACCTGGGAGCCTTGTACCAGGAGTCTGTTACTGCACGGATATTGCTTTACCCCATGCTAAGGACAGTTTCCACTGCATGCATCTTGAGGTTTACACTGCTGCTGTTGAGTAGCATTGCTATTAGTGTCCCATCCCGTGTGCTACCTGTGTAGGTGGCTATGTAATGTCAGCCTTGCATACAAAGGCAGTATGTGTGTAGCAACAGCCTCTGCCAATATACAATGGCCCATGGGTGACAGGTGCAAGCTGTCCCATGCAAAGCAATGTGGCATGTCCAGCATGTAATCCCATACTGACAGGCATTGGATCCCCTTTGGATGTCACTGAAAGATATGTTAAGTGCAGAAACCGATGATCCTGTCTACATATTGTGGCAGCATTCATGGTGAGGGTGAGATGCTACCCAAAGCCAGGGTCATACCAGCTTGTGCCACAACCTCAGAGAGCCCCTCCATGTCCCCTAACATGTAGTCCAGGGAGGTGCGTCAGAGGTCATACACACTGGCACAGACAATGACTGAGTCATACTGCTACATGCCTTGGAGTGACTGATTTTCTTGTGTTATGTGGTGGATCATAGTGCCCGACGGGCAGCTCAGCATGACCGTCATCTTGTCCAGCCTGTGCTGGAGCCACAACACTCAGGAGTAGTCCCTCCAGTCTGGTGAGAGGGGGATGTCTAGCCACCCCACCACCTGTGGCAAGCTGCTGCCTGTGGATATCCGACGCACGCTGACGGACATTTCTAATTAAATCACTGCAGTGATGGCGTACCTGCTCATATGTCCGGTTATGTGTGCCTATGTCATTTACCCGACGGACCAGGTCTTGCCACAGTGCAGCCCTCTCCTGCTGGTTCTGGCTGGTGTGGGAAAAGAGTACAGTGAAATCCCGCACCAGGCTCTGGTGTATCTCCTCCTCTTCTGCAGTGGAGTAGACTGGGTTCCTTTGGTGAACCATGTCCCTGAAAAGAAGGGAAATATGTCAGCAATATCTGTCAGCAGACTATAGCACACATAATACACATTATACTTGACTGCAGTGATATAACTTAGGCACCATATACAGCATCTGTCTGTCTATTGTGGGATACACATGTACATGACCAGATATCAGTGCTCATCCGACAACTGTGCAACAGTACCTGGCACACTCCATACAACAGACTAGTATACTGCAGCAGTCAACGCACTGTTTCAGGTACAATACATGACCCCACACTGGGGGTTTGAATCAAGGTACTGTATGGGGAACATTATCAGCCCATGCACTGCACACAATGCATGTTACATATTTCACTGGTACTGCACACTACTCTTACTTGCCATAACCCCACCTACACCACAGTGACATACAGGGTAACACAGCACAACATATGGCAATGTAGTATGTGTTGATAGCAATACCCCACACACCTGTCTCTGGCCTCACACCATGGACACACACTACCATGACAGACAGACAGTCATGGTGAGCAATCACACTAGTACACAACATGCACCCAGTCACTAGCACACTCATTACACCTCACATATTCCGTTTGCAATGTGTTAATCGGTGTGCATTGCGTCCTAGGTAGGTAGTGTGCTTTTGGCCCTGGGCCTACAGCAGCATACTGTTATGCTATCCTGCCCCTTGTGACACATGTGTTATGATTGTACCTGCTCCTTACAAACAGTTACACAGGGTGACTCATATGGCATATTACCTATCAGTATAACATTCAGCAGGGGTATGTCTGACATCTACTCATGGGGAGGCTTGCTTCTTAATTCTGTGTGGTCTACTACAGGATATGTCATATCTGTGGGTAGGGTCCCATACCTCCACCATGTGTCCTATACTGCAGTGACAAGGATGACAGATGTAGGTAATTTGTGTTGTGGATGTTCGAGGTGTTACCATGGTTGGGAGACAACTGTCATGGGTGTGACCGAACTATGTATATCCAGCAGTGATAACCTCTATGTAGGTAGTCTGTGTGCGCTCTGTGGTGTTTCAGTGCATTGACACAGTTACTTGCATATGTCTGTGACCTTCACCATATCTGTAGCTGTCATGGGAGGTACATACCGTGTAGGACATTGTGGGGTGTGGAGGGGTACAGTGACCTACATGTCCATAGCTGACACACCATGTCTGCTGACACATTCCATGTACAGGTATTACAGGACCAGTGTGCCACTGTGTGTATCGATGTGGAGCCTATTGTACACTTGTTGACCCTGTTCCCCCCTGACACATGCAGTGGTGGGCAGGCATGTACATATGTGGTGGTTACTGGTGTCAGTGTTTTTGAATGGGGTATGGTATTCCAGTATCCACACTGGTGTTCACTCCATGCTTGTGACACTAGGCACCTGTAGCAAGACATCTGCACACATGTGCCTCACACAGTCTATATATGTATATATATATATATAGATATGTATATATATGTATTGATATATTTATATCTGTATATGGATATATATCTGTTTGTATATATGTATATATCATATGTATATCTAGATGTAGATATATACATATAGATGTGGGGAGAGAGGGGGAGAGAGTGAGAGAGAGACACAGGGTGAGTGTGAGTGTGATGGGGTGGGACAGAGAGTGAGAGATAGTCATATACAGACATGTCTGTTGTCAGTCAGATCTATCTGTATATGTGTAAGTCTCTACAGATATCTATATATGTATGTGTGTATTACATATATCTGTACATACATATTCTACCAATCTCGATGTCTGTGCAGTACGTGAGAACCTGGTTCAAGGCTCCTGAGAGCACACCAGTGGTACCAGGCTATATCCCATATAATGCATTTTGGCCCCAGGACTCGGGACAAAACGGACAGGGAGGGGGTGTGTCCATATTCATGGAGGACACACACACACCTCCAGGTTGGTGGCAACACATGAAGCATCACAGACCATCCAGGTGCAGATAACCGTAGGCAAACCTGCTATACAACTGGTAGCATGTTACAGACCACCCTCCCAATCTCAGGGACCACAGTCGGCCTTCCTGTAGACATTGGAGGATATGAATGTCCCACCACACACCATCATATTGGGATAGTGCGACTACCCTAACATACACTGGGTGCATTATTCTACCCCAAACACCTTAGCCCAAAGGTTCCCGGTATTCACTATGTCAAATGCAATGGAACAGCTGGTCACCTCTCCCACAACAGGAGATAATATACTAGACCTGATCATCACAAACATGGGGACAATGTGCTACACACTGGAAGGATACCCCTCACTAGTCACATCTGACCACAGACTAATCACCTTGGATATACATATCCCACCTCCCCCACAACACAACAGACTACAGTGGGAGACCTCTCACATGCCGACTTTACACGTCTTATAACTGAGTTGGTATCCTGAATGCCCACTGGGCCAGTGTAATCCACTTCCCACAATGCAGACAACCTCACATATGCTTCTACAGACATCTCCAAGAATGCATGGATCATGCAATCACAAATGGAACCCTGACCCTCTCCACCAAGGGCAGGCGTCCTGTCTGGTGGACCCCAGCATTGAACAACTTGTATAACAACAGATGGTAGCTACTGCACGGCAGAGCATACTTCCATAGAGCTACGGCATCTCTCATCAGCAGTAGTAGACAGATGGGTTTTGTCGTACAAACATGCAAGGCCAACAATGAGAGGGACATCGCTATGGTCACTACAGATAACCACAAGACCTTCCTCTGCTATGTTACACACCTGGGTGGGAACCCTCAGTTGTGTTCACAGTTAGTTCACACTGACATACGCTACACTGAACACACAGATAATGCCAACAGTCTGGCAGACAGGTTCAGTGCAGGTTTCTACACTCCCTCACCCACACATGTGGAATTACTTATCCCAGCTGACTGTAACCTCCCTTTCATCTCGGATGTCCAGCTGGGAACCACCCCCAGCGGAGCTGTAAACACAACAGCAATAGGACCCAAAGGTATTGCGGGTTGCATGCTACGTGAACTGCAAGAGGAGCTACACATGCACATTACATGCTATTCAGCCGTAGCCTTACTACAGCATATGTACCTGGACACTGGCATACAGCAACAGTAGTCCCACTCCACACAGGAGGCACCTCTACAGACCCTGGTAACTACCGCCCCATACGCTTAACCAGCCTGGTCTGCAACACTATGGAAAGGATCATTATGATACCCATACACAAAGACATTGGGGACCTAGACACTTGTTCCCACCCGGTTTGGCTTTGTAGAGGGCAGATCCTGCCTTATGAACCTAGTTGACCTTTTCAAATCAGTCACTATAGCCATTGCTGAGGGCATAGTGATCCATACAGCCTACCTGGACTTGCCTACAGCATTCGACACAATACCGCACTCCGCCATCATAGACATGATCAACAGCTAACATGTAAATCCATATGTCACATGATGGGTTGCAAACCAGCTAACAGATAGAAACCCTATAGTCAACCTCACGGGTGCCATGTCAGACTCAGAGCCAGTCACATGTGGTGTCCCACAGGGCTCTGTCCTGGGACTACTCATGTTCGGCATATCATTCTCAGATGTGGAAGCAGACTTGGGAGGGTAGTGGCTGACAATGTTCAAAGATGACTGCATACTAGGCGCCATAGGCAATACACCTGCTGACACATACATCCTACTGACAGGCCTCACGGACACCAACAACTGGTGGCAGAGTCATGACCTGACACTGCATGCCACGTAATGTATACTCATACCCTTTTGGACGGACAAGGTACCTACATATTATCACATAGACAATAACCCACTGAGTACAGACAAAGTAATCGGAGACCTGGTGACACTGTGCAATGCTGACCTCTCATTTGACACCCACATTGCCGAAGTGGTTGGATGGACTTCCTACCTTGCCCACCTTATCATGAAGGGATTCACATCCACATCAAAAGGGGTCATTGTACCCTTATACTCCTCCCTTATCAGGCCCATGACTGTGTACTATGCCGCATTTGGTATGTACCTCACCTGGCACTTGCAACAGCTAGGGGGACCCCATGAGTACATCACCAGGTGGATCAAGGGTCTGCAACACCTGTCATATGCTGCCAGACTAACGTAACTCATGCTCTATTCCATAGCATACTGCCTATGTAGGGGTGATCTGTGCCTGATGTAGTAGGCCATGTCCAATCTGGTAGTGATGGACATGTTCCACCTCATACAATCCAAATCCATCAGAAGCACGACAGCTACGGATTTAAACCTCAGCACACATATGAATAGGACATACTGTAGGGACAGATCCATCACTAAGAGGCTTCCCATACTGTGGAACATGATCCCAGTTCATGTTAGGCAGAGACCCTCACTGACACTCTTCATGTGCATTCTTGACAAGTGGATGGGAGATCATAGGTTTACAGCAGGGGTCATCTTTGTGTCACTACTAGACAGAGGCACAGTACACTAATGCTATTATGTAGGGGGGTCTTCACTCTGTCACTACTATACAGAGGCGCAGGTTTCTAAATCTATTCTATACACTGTCTGCAGATAGCCTAGTACTATACTATGCCACTGTGAAACTATATCTGTCTATGTATTTCTACACCCCTGTCTATCTATGTATACACATATGCATATTATATATATATATATATATATATATATATATATATATATATATATATACATACATATCTCGATATACATACGTATACACATGTTTTATATATATATATATATATATATATATATATATATATATATATATATATATTTACTCCTTTTTAGGTCTACATATGTATACACACAGTAACGTACTGCTGAACACCCATTACTGTACCACCTACTTGTACATTGCAATACAACCTACATTGCTATGTGCACATAGCTACCATCACATACATATGTATGTGGAGCCTTCAGTGACAGTTTCAGTATGTCCCCGTCCCTATGCACATCCTCATATACATAGATACAGACCAATAACACATCTGGAGGGTTCACAGTATGTAGAGTATTATAGTAGTACTTTACATTACCTGTGTTTGTTGCAGCTGTTTGTGTAGGCTTGCAGTTGCTTGACCTGCTGTCTGTCTCTTTGCCTTGATGTTTCCGGTTTGTTATTTCTTTCTCTTTCTTTCTTTCTTTCTGTCTTTCTTTCTTTCTTTTTTTTTTTTTTTTTTGGTTTTCTCTCTCTCTCTCTCTACCTCCAGCGGGTGCAATGACAATATTGCATGTGTGGACTGGGAGTACAGGATGCTTTTGTAGGTATCTGCACATGTCCATGTGATGGCCTCTGCACCAATTGTTAGCCAGCATTCACTAATTGCATGCAGCCTGTTGTGTAGTGATTGCAGTTCTCACTGTGATTACAGGCCTGTGCTATAAAAAGGTCTGTTAGGTAGGCGTAGCCCTTTCAGATTATCAGGGTGGGGACCATGCTGGCTTGCTGTGGACACTGTTCTGTGAGTGTAAGGGTTGGTATGTCTCTCATATTTCAGGCTGTGTTGTAGACACTGCAATGCATGTTGTTCTGTAAGCTACTGTTAGTACATTTGGCAGGGTGTCAGTGGGGCACAGTTGACATTTGTTTTCACATCAGGGACATCCCTGTAACTCAGTCACAGTTGCTATGTCTGCACTCTTAACTATTCAACTATGGCTGTGTTTATCCTGCTCTTGTATGCGTGTGGCTTGCCAGATGCTACTGTGACATTATTACCTGGTAGCTACCAACTAGCATGACTGTTTCTCAGCACACAGTACTATTTTACAAATCCACTAGATTTGACAGTAAATATACATGACATGCTTTGTGTGCTAGACTTGTATATTCCCTTTAAATTAATTCCTACTATTTTATGATATATTTCTTTCAGCACAATGTTCTTGTATAGCACTCATGGCTTAGTGGTAAGTCATGCAGACTAGTGTTTCCAAGGTCCTGGTTTCGAGACTGAGGGAGGTATTTTATTTTGCTGCTGAGGAAACTATAAGCCTTGTCATTCAGAGTGACTAAGGCACTTTTAAGCAGTTGTAAGTGGGTTAGCGCTGGTTTGCACGGAGGTCACGCATGCGCACTGCCGCTTAGCTTCGCGCACACCCGCTTACTACTGCTTAAAAGTGCTTACTCTCGTGCACACCCGCGCTATTTTCTTTGAAAGAAAAGAAAATGAGGAGATAGGAAAGTGGTGAAAAAGGGGTCACAAAGAGGGTAGGACAGTAGGGAAACAAGCTTGGGTTTTGCAGGAGGGATGTAGGTAAGGCCCATAGCTGCCCATTTCTTCATCAGCAACAGCTGTGCATATGTTTGTAATTTGGTGTGACATTTGAAACCTTCCACCCCTGAGAGAGGTGTAAGGACAACAATAATATTTGTTGTACAGCCAATTGTAATTGACAGTTTACATGTCCAGCAGACTTGTGTGCAAAATGGGCAGCTATGTATGGGGCGTAATTTTTTTGTGTGTACAGAGTGCCCTTTTTTTTTTTTTTTTTCAGGTGACAGTGGTATGTCAGGTACAGGAAGTCGGTATAGCTGGGGAGGTAGGTTGGGTAGGTTAACAGACAAGACAAACAAGACGCATACAGGGGCTGTGTATGACATGTGGGGGGGTTACACAATTGATGGGGACGGATGTTTGGATATCTCGAGCCCATGAGCCCACAGATGGCAACAGTGGAACTGAGATCCCCACCCATGGGCAGTTGCCACTGTGCCTTCACTGCCCAGGACCGGGCTGTGCTGGGGGCTGTGTAGGCCAGGCAGCAGGCACGCCCGTGAGTTGTGCCACCCGTGCCTCAAACTGGTGTAGGGGCCCAAGCACAGCGTGCTGGATCTCCCTACGCACCACAGTCCGGACACTACGGAGGGTGAGTGGATGTTCTCCGGCCACGCTTGCAGAGGGGGGATGAGCCCCATCCCCTGCAGCGCTTCCACCCGCAGGTGGCACAGGGCCACCGGAGGAGGGTCCGGCCTGGGCACTACTGCCAGGTGCACTCACCAGCTGAGGTGGGAGAGGTGGGTCCGCTGGAACTCGCCTTCCCTGTCGTCCTATGTTTTGCATTATGTTATGACAGTTTGGGTTAGTAACGTACAATACCATTCACAATTAGTTGTAACAGCATGCATTAGTATTCCCATTAACCAAACACCCATATATTCAAGCCATTGAACAGCAAGCATAACACATGCATAATTTGAACAGCAATACACAATCCAACAACATGCAGGGTTGATTGATGGCAACAGGCCATCAAGTTTGGATGTATGAACAGGGCAGATGCATCAACGTACATGCACATATGTATGAACCAACAGGACAAATGTCCAGGGGTGTTAATTGTGATTGCACATACCAATTTCACGTGGAATGGATTATATGTGGTTATAGGGTAGGGTGAATAAAATTTAATTAACAACTTCAAATACCAATACATATGCTGTACATTTCTGCTAGCTGCAGATATATACACACTACAGTTCTGCCTACAGTTTCCTATGTGATAACTACTTCAAGTTGGTGATAGGAATGTTACTGCTACATCAATATACATTTCATTTTTATTCATACACATTCATATCTGGCTCTGTTCAGCTACATCATCCTACTACATTTGCTTTATATAGCTATAGACAACTGTGGATGTTTGGTATTTCAGACAACCATAATATCTGCATATTGCAGACTGAGAGCAACATATCCAGATTTTGGGACACACATTCCAGCTGCAGTACTGTTTTCAACACATGTTACTGTTTGGTTTTGCCTGTCACATTCATTTCATTCTGTACTGACTGCAGTATACTTTATTCAGGAGTTATTACTACTTTATTGGTGGATTCATACCTCTTTCACACACTCTCTCACTTGTTTTATTTTTACAATTCAGGATGGTACTTAATTCTCGGCTTTATTGACATGTTTTACCTGTAGTTATAACAATCCTTTTCAACAGTCTCACTTATGTCATGTTTCTGTATTTCAACAGGGATATATTTCACACATGTGTTTTACTCAGCTTCTGCAGCTGTACTTTTCAGCCTGCTGCAGGTTATGTACTATTATATTACAGGTGGGACATCTTTATTTCAGACTTGTTTCATTTTTATGTTTGGATTACAGGCTGCATCACACTTTTGTAATCAAGCAATACTTGCAAACCCTCTTACACTGTTACTTGCACATTTTATTAATTAGTGACTACACTGCACTCTTTTGCTAACTGTCTTACTTATATATTTATTTACAGTTACAGGGAGAGAATTACTGACCTGCCTGTTGGCGCAACTGCACCAGCCTATCACCATAGGCTCGATGGTTCGCAGAACGGACACCTGCAGCTGTAATATAAATAAAGTAACATTGGAATACACATCTCCATAATATCAGCTAGGTTAATTTCTTACATAAATAATTACATGTTACTTACTCAGTAGTGGGGCATTGGGCATTTGCCGGGCCTCCTGGATCCAATGGTTCAGTTGGTCCTGCTTCCATCTCTTCAGGTCCGCATGGTGGTGACGGACCTGCTCACCAGTCATTGGTATTCCTGTGGCACTGGTGAGATCATGAGCCAACCGGTCCCACACCTCAGCCCTATATGCTCCCCACAAGACCTGGCCCTGCATGAGTTGGGCCTCATGATTATGGACGAGGAGCCAAACCATATATTTGGACTCCTCAACGCCCCACCTCTGTGCTCGGAAGCAACTACCCTCACCTACACCTGACATCCTGGCTGCAAGTCGGTTCTACAATCGGTTATGCTGTGTATTCCCACCTATGGGGCTTATATATGCTGTTTTTCCCGCACTTATCTGTAATTGGCCATTTTGGAATTGTATCAGCTTCACAAAACCTGCTTTGTCATGCTCCTCTTTCTATTCATTCCTATATATATGCTATTACTGCATTTTGAAGTGTACCTGTCATGGCTTAGTGGTTCAGTACTTTGACTATGGTGCATGGTATCCTGAGTTTGAACCTGGCCATTGCTTTTTATATTTTATGACTGTCTACACAGGCTAGGAGGTGTGTCTGTGTAAAGGCAGTTTTGATACAGCTTGCTCAACGTTGCCCGTGGTTAGCTTGTTGGCGCGGTGCGCAGCTCCGTGCAAATGGGTTACGCCGGTTTACGCATCGTTTGGCTGTCAGCACGCATATTATGCTCAGCTCAGCTACGGGCACACAGTTTCGGCGTGTTAAAACGCTGCTCAACCCCGGGCACTCATTTTACACCTGTTAAAACACTGCTCACCTACGGGCACTCATTTTACACCTGTTAAAACACTGCTCACCTACGGGCACTCATTTTACACCTGTTAAAACACTGCTCATCTACAAGCAGATATCCTCAACTTGTTAGACTGTAGCTCAGCTATGGGCACATCTCACATTTTTTTTTTTTTTTTTTTATCTCACATTTCTTCAAAATACATGGCCCATTTCATTACATTTTACATAAAATATAATTTTATATATGTACATATATGTCAGGGACTTGTTTCATGCTTATTTCACTAAAAATAAAAATTGATGTTCTAGGGGCTCGAACCATGACTGCCTCTTCTTCAGCCGACGTCTCTACCACTACGCTATTGCTTCTTGGCTTAATTTGCATATTTAGGTCTTATATGCTTTTCCACTGACTGCTAACTGTGGCTAAGCGCCGGGCACGCCCGCACAAACGAGCGCACTCATGGGCAAACATCTTTACAACTTATAAAAAAATAATATAAGATGTTCATGTATACATTTTATGTTCATAGTTTGTGGGGGCATGTGTTGTGTTGTGTTTATTCACATTTACACGGACTCTGTCATGGGGGTTTACTTTTGGGACTTTTACTCTTCTGGGGGCATGTCCGTTTGCAGGGCTCGCCCTACGGACACACCCCCTACTGTCTTCCACGGACCGTGTTAGCCTTAGGTGTGATTCAGCATGCCCTCATGCATATGCATGACATACTGACATCACACCATTTAACTGCAGCCTCCGTGTAAGCCTTGTAACTCTTACACGGAGGCTTCGTGAATCCTGCCCTAAATTTTAATTTACTTATACAATAAAAACTCTACAATTAAAATGAAGTCTGCATAATATCAGTAAAAATATGTATATATAATAAAATGTGTAGATAAATATATGGTGGACACATTGTACTATTTCCTAGTGCCTGAGGCGGCGAGACTTCAAAAAAGGTTTTAAAGATGTTAGACCATTAAGGCCAGGATATCTCTCAGCATTCAGTGAGAGAATCCATTTTTGCTCTATGCTCTTAGTAATATTTTCTATATCACCCCCTCGTATGCTAAGGTGCACAACTTGAATGGCCATAAACTTAAAATTGTGCGTACAATCTGTTTGCTTAATATGATTAGCCAAGGCATTATATTCTTTACAGTTGTTTATGTCCCTGATGTGTTCAAGGATCCTGTCCCTGAACATTCTGTTAGTTTTGCCTACATAAAATGCAAAACATTTCTGACAGAACGAAAAGTAAACAATATTCATTGTTCTACAATCAGCATAACTATTACTTGCGATAGTAAATTGTTGTGTCGGGTATGTAAAGGTTCTACTGCTATAGAGATATTTACATGCAGAACATCGTCTACACGGAAATGTACCAATCCGTATGGACTGTGTTGGTCTACCTATGTCCAATTTATTACAGAGGTGTTGTTTCAAGGACTTATTATTTCTATAAGAAAAGGCCGGAACATTACCAATCCTTTCCATAAGTCCTGGTACTTCCTGTAATAGATGCCAATTTCTTTTAATAATAGAAGTGTATTCATTGACATCACTTGAATACTAGAAAACTACTCTGAATTTATTATTACTCAGGATGGGGCCACGGCCATCTTTGTTTTGTATAGCATTCATTAAATAAGGTCTACATCTGCTGCCCCTCTGTGTCCATGGCTCATCTATGGTGGTATCAATCTCCTCCTTTGAATAGCCTCTATCTAAAAAAATCTAATTTGACTTCTCCAAGTGCCACCTTTGCTTCATCATCCTTATTATGTAATATTAGGAATCTGTAAACTTGTCCCTTAAGTACATTTTTAGGGATGTGTCTTGGATGCATACTTGTTTTATGTAGTAGGGCATTTTTCCTGGTGGGTTTCCTATATATGCTGCTATTAATCTCATTCAACTCAGATTTCGTAACCTTCACATCCAGAAAATTAATCTCAGCCATTGAATGTTGATAGGTAAATTTTAAGAAGTCAGTAGTAGTATGCATATAGTTCACAAAATTTTCTAGTTCATTCTCATTGTCCTTCCATAACATTTTGTATCTCTGAGAATAGTATGGCATCCATGTAGTAGTTTATGCAGGTTATCTTCCACGAAAATAGAGAGTGGTTCAGTGCACCACTCTGCACCCAAGACAATAGGTCTCATGGGTGGTACCTCAATATTTTTATGTATTTTTTGGTAGGCCATATATTCTCGGAACAGTACGGTTATTTATGCTGAAATACTTAAATAGTTGTTCATCTATTAAATTTGTCATCAGCAAGTCGAAAATTAAGAACGACACCTTTTCCATCACCCCATTCACAACAAAGTTAGCGATACATTGATAAGTATTTGCATTTTGTAATAGAGCTCTCATTTGTCTCAGGTATAGCTCCTTGTCAAGTACTACTATGCTTCCACCTTTATCTGCTTATTTAACTTCAATGGAATGCATATTTTTCAATTCATGTAAAGCCCTACTATCACATCTAGACATATTACATAAACTGTTTCTTGTGTCTTGTACACTCAGTTGTCTAAAACTGATTTCACATACATTCATAAAAGTTTGTATTCCTGAGGGAATGACTGGAATAAAAGTACTAGTTCTAGTATACCTAGAACCCTCTACATTACTGCGTCCATCATTTTCTGGAAACATATTTTTAAGGACAGATTCCTGCCAAGCAACTTAAGATCTTTTAACATTTCAACTGGGTCTGCCCATTTGGTAGGAATAAAGGATAAGCCCTTATTAAGTAGTTCAAATTGCTCTTCACTAAAGGTTAGTGAAGGAATATTTACAACCAAACCTGTACTGAAGTCCGCCTTCTCTTCATCTGTTGTGCATTGCGTTCTAAGCTCTGTTGCCTCTGTACTTTGCCTTGCCTCTTAATGCTCCTTGAGTGTGCTTTGAAGGGTAACGGATTTTTCAGTGTAAAGTCTCCCTTTGTGTTCATGTCTAAAAAAACATTACTGGTGGCATTACTCTCTTCTCGTCACCGAACCTGGGGAGTAGCTGGTGGATCATTCATAATATCTGTGCTGGTACCTGCTTTATTCGAACATTACCCTTCAAAGCACGCTCAATGTTAAATGTTAAAAGATCAAGATCACAGATAAAGGTGGAAGCATAGTAGTACTTGATAAGGAGCTATACCCGAGACAAATGACAGTTCTATTACAAGATGAAATACTTATCAATGTATCTCTAAATTTGTTGTGAATGGGGTGATGGAAAAGGTGTCATTCTTAATTTTTGACTTTCTGATGTCAAATTTAATAGATGAACAACTATTTAAGTATTTCAGCATAAATAACCCTATTGTTCCAAGAATATATGGCCTACCAAAAATACATAAAAATATTGAGGTACCACCCATGACACCTATTGTCTCGGGTGCAGGATGGTGCACTGAACCACTCTCTATTTTCGTGGAATTGCTTAGGATAAAAGTAGAGGTGCTGGGGGGAGGGTGGGATATGGGAGAAGGGCAGGGGAGTGGAATGAGCGGAGTGAATGGAGTGGGAAGAACCCCCCAGATGTTTTGCCACCATAAACAACCCCCCCAGATGGTTTATCACCATAAACAATCAGTGAGGTAGGATGTTCCTAACTCCTCCTACTATCACTATGGAACAGGCCCTTAAGGCTCTGTCTAAGGCCAAGATCACTGCTTCAATGGCCCCAGAGAATATTCCATGATGCCTTCTAAATAGCATGAAAGATGACCTATCACATCCTCTAGAATTGCTATTTAACTGTAGCCTCCAAACAGACTTTGTGCATCATGATTGGAGAAAAGCAACAGTCATCCCTTTGCACAAAGGAGACTCATTTACAGACCTTGGAAACTACAGACCCATAAGTCTCATTACTCTTTTATGCAAAACTATGGAAACAATTATCATGGAAATGATCAATAACAATATAGCAAACCTCTAGAGACTGAACCCAAACCAATCTGCTTTCATCAAAGGGCAGGTCATGCCTACTCAACCTGCTGGACTTCCTTCAGAAGGTCACCAAAGCAAGGGATGAGGGCAAAAAGGTTAATACTGCCTACTGTGACTTGGCCAAGGCATTTGACATAACCCCCCACTTGGGCATTGTTGACAAATTCAGGAGGTTAGGTATAAACCTTTACATCATGCAGTGAATAGACAGCTGGCTCACATACAGGACCCAGAAATACAGAATTGGATAGCCCACCTATAGAAAGGGGCCACTCACAAAGACAGTGATTAGTCTTGGGGTTGCTACCTACTTTCTGGATGTTAAGGCCAATGTCAGTGGCCTCTGACTGACTAAATTTGCAGATGATTGCAAATTAAGATCCATCATTAAATCCCACACTGCCATAAGTGTTCCCCAGGAACAGCTGACATAGACAAATAACTAGTGTCAGAGCCATGGACTAAAACCAATTGCAAAGAAATGCATAATAATATCCTTTGGGAAGCCATCCTCCCCTGGTAGCTATCATATTGACAACACACCCCTAAGAGTTGACCCAGCAGTCAGGGACTTGGGGACACACAAAAATAGTAATCTAGCCCTTGACCATCAAGAGTCTACAGTAATGAGGAAATCATTATATGTTGTGTAACGTATAAACAAGGGTATGGTATCCAGGTCCAAAGCGATCATTGTTCCACTGTATTCGGCATTCATCAGACCTATCATTGAGTACAGTGTCCCCTTTGGTATGCACCTAGCTAGTCACATCCAACAACTGGAACGTCCACAGAGGTCTTCAATAAAATAATACAGGGTGTAATTAACATGTCTTTTGCAGATCGCCTCAAGGCCCTATCCCTGTATTCTGTTTCCTACAGACTGTTGAGGGGAGATCCATGCCTGGCTCACAAGGCATTGTCAGACCCCACCCTATTCAACCACCTGCATATCCATAAAGCAAACAGCAGAAGAATCACCCATTCTTAAAGCTTAACACTTGTTTGTGATATAAATAGGACATGCTGGAGAGACAGGTATGTATCTCTTCTCTGGAACAGGGTCCCCATCCCATTGAAGCAGAGTTCCTTCCTACTCCAATTCAAGTGTAACATGGGCAATTGTATGGGGAGCAGGAATTTCATCCCTGGTTTGGAACCTAAGTCTCTAATGGACACAGGTAAACTGTAAATGGTTCGTCTTCCAGGCACCTGCTTGTATATGTTTCATCTCCCAAGCCCCTGCTTACACTTATCAAGGGCACCAGAACTTGTCAGAGATCTGGGATGCATGGCAAGCATTAAAAAGGTCCTTGTGTTTTTTAGCCTAGTGCACACCTATGATCCCATGACCTTATGCTATATAGCCAATTTGACCAAATCAAGTGTGTTAAGATGACACACAGGTGAAGTGGAGAGCTATGTGTGGAGTATATTTTTTTGGGGGGGCAGGTGTTTGTTTTCTGTGTTTTTCTAAAGATAGAGGAATGTTAGGGAAGAAGCTTAGGAATGTCAGGGTCAGGTTGGTAGGGTAGTTTAGGAAGAAGGTGCAGACATACAGGACATACAAGACAGACAAGAATAGTTATGGAGACAAAGGTTGAGGGACAGCATGACTGGGGATAGGTATGGGACATCAGAGGCAGACATGTTCATCCTGAGAACAGTGAGATTCTAGTCCTCACCCTCAGAACTGTCATCATTGTCTCCCATATCTGTTGTCTAGGTCATTGCCAGATATGGTATAAATTTAGCAATGGGACGCAGGACCTTTTCAATGCTACTGATACAGGCACTGAAACCCCTCTCCATTATATCCTCCACCAGCCATATCAGCTCCTGCCAGGTGACAAAATTACCACTTTCACTTTTACTGCTCCAAAAGGGAACCACTCCACTAGCAGCCAGGGGTGAGCTACCTGACATAGGTGGTACAGGTAAGGCAGGATTGTGGCAATGCTGACAGGTTGTGAAACTGAAGTGCTGTATGTCTAGGCTGCCACCTGTGGAGGTACGGTGGGCCAAGCCACAGTGGCCAGTCTATCTCTCTGTGCTGTTGTTCATTTTGTTTTCAGCAGCAAAGTATACAAACAATGGAGTTTTAAGAAATTATACAAATGGAGAGATAGGGTGGGGGACAAAAATAGAAAGAATTAGAACCATGGCATGTTCCACTATTTTATTTTTCATTACATTTTTTTCCAGAGTGATAAATGTCTATGTACACCTTTGCCACATCCAGATATGATAGGAAGGATATATGAAATAGCAGCCTTTATTTCTCTATTTAATATAGGATGTATACACTCATATCTGATAGTTGGACTTACCATAACTGAATTGCTCCTAACATTTATTATTGCTGTTAATATTTTAGAAATAGTATCCTGCAATAATACCTAATTGCTGCTTCTGGGTAGTGACCCCACACACACACAGTTAAGTTGATGCTCTCATTGCCTAATGCAAACAGCAAGAGCTATTGGAGAAGACATGCATGCTTGATATCAAGGGCGAGGTATTCTTGCTAAAAATGATAGGGAGTGAGGGACTGATAATACTTATCTGGTTTGCTTGGGACCTGAGCATACTTACTGTGAGCCTCTCTGAGGTGAAATAGTCTCTTCTGATGCATCTCACAGATTGCTGCTATCTCCTCTGAAGCTGTACAGTAGAGAAAAAAAAGGAAGACATAAGAAAGCATGATGAATAACTGTCTTGGCTCTCTAATGCATGCTATTTCATTGACTGTCATTGGGTCCATATACTTACACAACTGAACAGTGCTTGCAATCTTAAGTTCATCCTCCTATTGGCTTAGGATACCCTGATTGCACTTATTCAGGTCACTATAGTGGTGACCTTGTTCCCCTGTGCATAAAATACCAGTTGCACTGGAGACAGCCTTGCCCTTGCTATTCCAAGCCTCTATCTTATTCTAAAACCTGGTATAATCCCCTTGCAGCATTTTACTGCCATAGTACGTCTTGGGGAATGCCAAAAAATCCTGGACTCCTCAACAATACCACCTTTGTGGTCTAAATTTAGCACCATTCTCACCATCACCGGCCATGTCTGCAGAAGTCAAGCTAACAATATATGCCTGAATTGGTGCCTAGTTCAGATCTCACCTGTAACAGTTTGGGTGCAAGGATGCACAGCCTTGAAAGCTGCATTTGCACAATTGCAAGCATATGGATTCCATGGGAGACACATTGGTACTACTTAGATCAACCAGAAGGATGTGAACAATCCAAAGGACACCAAAGTTTATTGATGAAATGTTAAGCGCTTTCCTCTCTACTACAGAGACTTCATCAGAACAAAGAAAAATCACAGTCACCCAACCATATTTAATACCCCCTTAATTAATCAATTATATGTGATCATTAAATTTTAAAGCAATACTCACAAAAATTGCACTAATGTTAAAAACAAATACTTAAAACACATTTAAAAACATTTCAAATGAATTTAAACACACTATGTTAAACAAAACTCCATCACTGAATAGTTGTACATATATATTTGTCTTAACTTTTACCACTTAAGCTATCCCAAAATTTGATCGAGTTTTAAAACACCGGCTATACTAATAGTCTCATTAATGCCTGGATATCAAGAGGCATTCATGAACAATTGCCATTTCAATTCCATTAGGTCTAAATGTAAATCTAAAATACCCCGTTTTTCATCTTCCATTAACTGCTGTAAAACCAATCGATCAAATTTTAGGATAGTTTAAGTGGTAAAAGTTAAGACAAATATATATGTACAACTTTTCAGTGATGGAGTTTTGTTTAACATAGTGCTTTTAAATTCATCTGAAATGTTTTTAAATGTGTTTTAAGTATTTGTTTTTAACATTAGCACAATTTTTGTGAGTATTGCTTTAAATTTTAATGATCACATAAAATTGATTAATTAAGAGGTTATTAAATATGGTTGGGTGACTGTGATTTTTCTTTGTTCTGAGGAAGTCTCTGTAGTAGAGAGGAAAGCGCTTAACATTTTGTCAATAAACTTTGGTGTCCTTTGGATTGTTCACATCCTTATGGTTGTTTAATTCTGTGGTTTACTACTTTTTAGTAATACTTAGATCAAACAGCTATAAAGGTGTGAAATATGGTACTGAGAATTATTCTCCTCTTCCACTTTAAATGCATATGTCCACAAGAAGTCTATATTCTAGTTGAAATTATTTCCACTGACACCCTTCCTGGATCTGGTAAAATAAACCCTTGATTCATATATCACTGTAGACAACATCTATGTCTTCCTTTTACCTACATACATAATCTATGTCATACAAAACACCATGACACAGATTTAGAACACTGCTCTAATTAAACCCCTCCCAAAGCAAACAACCAAAAACATACTTCTGATTTCCATCCAATATCCGTCCTCCCAATTCTGGGTGAACTTCTTGAAAAGACAGTCTACATTCAACTCTCCCTCTGCATTCAGTATCACCAACTGATCACCTTCAAACAAGATGCATTCTGGCCTGGAGTAAGTATTATGACAGTACTCTGGTCCTTAGCTGATGACATCTTGCTAAACTCTGATAGTGGCTTCCTTGCAAGTGCCCCATTTATAGATCTGACAAAGACATTTGATGTCACTGACCACTATCTTCTCCAAAACAAGCTACACAAAATTGGTGTCAGTCCAGATGCTGCTCCCTGGTTTAAAAACCTCCTCAATGACACTTCAGAGTTAAAGTAGGATCCTTCCACTCAGAATCTACTGCAAGGATAAACCACAAAAAAAATGCAAGCATTCCACAAAAAAGAACAAATAACTCCACAAAAGTAGAACTTGAAGGCGTACTATAAAGCTCCCAGACTGCTTATATTAAATGTTCTTAATGCACCACGGAGCTGATAAATGTAAACGTTTCAAGTCTTAAATATATCACACACATTAGATCATTATTTATTGGAAATTGATGTTAATAATGGAAATGGAGACAGAATTGTTAGGTAAGTATTTCCTAGGAAAGGGCTACAAAAAGAAAAAAAGATAACTTTCTGTTAAAATGTTATTTTACATATGGTCAGAAGATGGTGCTAATGCTTCTTTGATGTCTTCCTACAAGGAAAACAAACACATATATTCGTAACACATATTTTTTGATATTCGCAAATGTTTTTATTCAAGTTGTAAGTATTAAACTGAATAATAATTTATGGTTAGGGAATTATTTACTTAATGCTTTTATTTACATTAGGCAGGTTTTTTTAAAGAAAAAGTATTTTATTTAAAGGGATTTTTTGAATGTTAATTAAATATGTTAAACAGAATAAATGATTGGTTCTTGTGGAATTTGAACTTGTTTAAATATTCTGTTAATTCATTTGAGCCCACATCTAATGAAGTTTTTAAAATGAAAATGTATTTAACATTCATGCCGTTTTGGTTTTTCGTTAATAAAAGAGTGTGATATATTTAAGACTTGGAAAGTTTAAATTTATCAGCTCCGTGGTGCATTAAGAACATTTAATATAAGCAGTCTGGGAGCTTTATAGCATGCCTTCAGGTTCTAATTCTGTAGAGTTATTTGTACTGCAAGGATCCATTCTTGCCCCATCCTCTTCTTCATATTCATTAACCCACTTTCTTATGACCTCTTCATCTCATACTTATCCTCTATGCTGATGACATGGTATTTTACCTATCAGGTCATACTCACACGAACATTCAAGGCCAACTCCAGTCAAACTTACATGAGCTTCACCAATGACTCATAAACCATAAACTACTTCTCAACCAAAACTGTGCTATTTGGAACTCCACAAAAAATTCCCCAAGTACCTGACTCTTTAATTAACATACACTTCTATGCCGTACAGAGAACCTTTGCCTTCAAATACCTATGACTATGGCCTGATCGGTCAAATAAACTCCTCCTTCTTCTTCAGGGTCAAAAAGATCTCCCCTTTTAGGTTTATAAGTTCATAGGAAGTTACTAGGCTAATTGCTCTGGAGCCCTTACAAGTCTAGCCATATTTATCCTGAGTTTCCCCAATTGTTGGTGATTAGGTGAGTGATGTTTGGTCTATGGTACTTACTACTGACTACCCCTGTCCAGGATGGACATGGGCACCACCCCAGGAGTGAACTTGCAGTCACCTATCAATTGATCTAGGTTGCGTTAGAAGAGGGCCAGGGAGGGGCTCTATTTCCTTTGAATTGGAAGCTTGTTCCAAAGAAGTAGCAGTCTCTGGGAGATGTAGCTACCTTTCCAACATAACCTGTTCATGTCAGAGGCTAGATTAATATCCTTGTAGTGAGTGACCCTCATGAAGTTTGATTTACAAATGTGTAGCTTTTCCATCAGAGCCAGGTCAAAGACTGCCCTGTAAGCCAGGCACAAGTCACCCCTTAGCAACCTGTAGGAGACAGTAGACAATGACATGGCTATCAGTCATTCCACATAAGACTTGTTTTGTGTACCCTATAATTTCCTGGTGAGAAAACTCTGTGGCCTCTCCAATTGTTGCAATTGTCCTGGGAGATACATGCAAAAGGGAGCATTGTACTCAATTACTGGTCTAATGAGGACTGAGTATAATGGAATTATACCAGCCTTAGATCTAGATGCAATGCCTTTATGTATAATACATGCCACATAGAAGGATTTTCTTACTATTGTGGCTATGTGGTGGTCAAATTTCAGATTTCAAATTTCAAACTGCGTACTCAGATCATGTACCACTGGGTCTACACTTAGGGAGCTGCTGTCTATAATGTAATTAGTAGAGATGTCAACTTTCTCAAAAGAAATAAAAATGCATTTTTTTGCATTTAGCTTTAATATGTGGCTTTGCCACTAATCATGTGTCTGTGTTAAACCTATCTGCATTATATTAATCATCGGGTGACGCAATGATTGTTCCCAATTTGGAATCATCAGAGAACTTGGGCAGCCACAGGCCGTCCAAGTTTGCCTGAACTTCTGAGAAATAATTTCTGAACAGTAAGGGGCCCAGCATAGAACCATGTGGTATGCCACTGGTGACTGGGCTTTTGAAAGAGGTGAAGTCATTCACTTTGACAGTATGTGTCCTGTCTCTGTGCCAGTTGACTACCCATCTGTAATGTAGAGGCTAATTCCCAATTAAGCAAGTTTCTGTATAACACCTGAGTGTGAAATTGTGTCAAATGCTTTGGCTAAGTTAAGATAGATAGTATGCACTATATTTCCCTCATCCAGGGCATTGGTGACTTTCTCAAAGAAGTCAACCTAAATTAAATTTTTCACTTTTTTACTTTTTTCCTTCATTAGTGAACCCTGTTTGTATGTCCCAATGCAGATTGCATACTCAGATGGAAATAAAAAAAACAACAATTGAATGCATATTGAGAATAATTGAAAGGTAAGTCTAAATAATGAACAAAAATATGTAGCAAGTGTCTTACAATGACACATTCATTGGGCTGGATTCTATAATGTTCATGGAATCCAGTGCATTTGCCAATGTCTGTGCAATAGTTGCAAGTAAGCCTGTAATATGCAAATATGCCTCAATGAACTAAGAATATCTCACCGCAATAGAGACTTGGCCAGCAGTAAGGTGCACTCTCTAGCAGTCACAGTCAATCTGTAATTCATGAAAATTCTCACATAAACACTAATATGCAGTACCAAAGCTATGGAAATTATTCAAGCTGCAGAACATTTAAAGAAATACATATCTACAGCAATCCATCCAGTAGGTCCACAAACAAGTATGGATATCACCGCAAGTCATTTGCTGTCATATAATAATAAAATTGTTTATTGGAAAAAAACAGAATCCAATTGAATCTGTAAAATTTCTAATAAAAAGACTTATAAATGTGAAGGTCTATCATGGCCACTTTGCTATGGCTAAGAGTAGTTAACAATGGATGCAGGACATGTATGGGGACTACAAGTAGCACACACAAACCTAAGAAAATAGCGAGCTAGAAAAGCAGATATGGGGTATAGGTTAAGAAGAGGAACTCACAAGGAGTCTGTTAAAATATAAAAATAATAGGGACAGTCAGAGGGGTATGGGCAACTTTTTTTTTGTAGGATTAGACCTTATTTTTTGGGGGGGTTAGGCCTCTTTTTTTTTGGAGAATAGAAATGAATGGAAAAAGACAGGGAAAGAGGAGGAGAAGGGCAAAACAGCAGGTGTACATCTATAACAAATATCACAAGACATACCAGACAAAGGTGGGAAATAAACATAAAAGAAGGGTAAGGTACAAAGACCGCACACTCTACAACATGTGCAAATGAAATTTGGCAAACAGGTTAGGGATGCACACTAGCCGTGGTAAAACATAGATATATCTAATTACCTATGCATTATGATATTAAGACATTTTGCAGACTGTGTGACAATCAGGCCTAAATGTGTATGATTGATAACACTTGTGCGGTGTAGGGGAAGAAACAGGGATCACTGTACACACTGGATATTGAATCAGTATCCAAGTAGTCTATCAGCAGTGCATATTTAAGCCAACCAACAGGATGGATGAGCAAATGCAACCGTGAAATGCTGGAGATGACCAGTGGAGGGTGCAACACAACCTCTGACTATTCATATGAAAGGCAAACAACCAATCACAGCACCCAACAGCAACACTATAGCAAAGCAACAAACTGGCTGCTCCTTACACAAGTGGGTGTACAAAACCCAAACATACGTGAAATGAAATACTTATGTCACAGACATATACCATGTTAGAGGTAACACAGAGATGCTGATGTATATGTGTGACATTTATTGGCCTAACATTGCACCCTCCACTGGTCATCTCCATGACATTTATTAGCCTAACAGGAACCTATTGGAAAACAATGTCAGTACACAAACACATACCAATAACATAGAATAATAAATGTTAGGGCATTTACAATAAATGCTATATAAGGAATGTCAGGTTTTGCACATGGAGTATGACAAATTACTGGGGATAATATGTATCACACAAGTATAACAGCAACAGTGATTTAATGCAAACAATAGTCAGTAACTTGTGTGCTTAATGTCCTGCATGTGCATAATGGCCAAAGGGTTGTCACAAGGTGACATTCTAACAATACAACGTTATGATAATGGATGATAATGCAAAGGAAGGTTAATGTATAGTAAGAATACGTGCAAGATATATGTCAAACCTACAAAGGGGGAAGGAAGGTGGAGAACATGGGCCCACATCAAAGAGGACATGTCAATAAAGCAAATTAGGGAAACAATAAAACAGAATGACACTATGTAAGGGGACACATTGCAAATGTATGTGTACACCACAAAGGGTGGTGATGAAGTCCATCAAAGCTAACTGAAGCATAAGGCAAATATATTTCACATGAGCAGACTCCATTGCTGACAGCACTAAACATGGCCGTGTACAAATTACACATACACAGCAATGTGAAATTATCAAAGAGCAAGAGGCTTAGGTACACAAGCTAAAAATCCATATCACATACACGTATATACTGTCAGGCTAATGTACAACAAAATGTAGAAAAAACACATGCAGTGATGTGTGTGTGTGTGTGTGTGTGTGTGTGTGTGTGTGTGTGTGTGTGTGTGTGTGTGTGTGTGTGTGTGTGTGCATGCGTGCGTGCGTGTGTGCGTGTGTGTGTGTATGTGTGTGTATGTGTATACTGTATTTCTCGCTCTCTGTATATATATGTATATATATATATATATATATATATATATATATATATATATATATATACACACATATATAGATATATTATGTCACTGTCCATGAGTATGACTGAGCAATGGACAGTCCTGTGAACAACAGTACAGCACATGAGCATGGATTAAATGAATGTTCACAGTCTCAAGGTACACTGGAGTTTCTGTGTTGTTCGAAATATGTGCAGAAACATGTACATAAATCAGTGTAAATGTACACCAGTCGCCGAAATATGGGCACATATGTGAATAAACAATACATCTGAAAATATAGCAGAAGCCAAATAAAGCATACTGGAATGTTGCTATATAAAGCAGGAATTCCACAGTGTATACATGAATGGTATAATGGCAGTCTATGCATTAAGTAAAGGACAGCTGTCAATATATAGCAGCCACTCTTAAATGATATAACATGGCATCATCATTACAAAAACATGCCACACACAAAGCCAGTATGCCAGTGTGATTGCATGAAACAACAGTATCATAGAAATCTCAGGGGCAAGGTCATGTACTGTGGGTGAACAAACATGACACGACAACCCACAAAACATACCCATCTCACTGTGTTATGTGTGAACTATGGGGAACATTTTTTGTGAGTTGCTGTCAATTCCACACACATATACAGTGGAAGCCTTGCATTAGCAGCAGCATGTTGAAAGCAAAATTCATAAGTGTGACATACAGGTCCACAGTGTATAGAGCATACCAACAATATGTTACACTACATGAATAGCAATATACATATACACACATACACACAGATGTAAGGAGTACCATATCTACCCACATGCAGCAATGTATATCATCAAGGGCAGCATTTCATAAACATAAGCATGCTTACTACATGTCAAATGTGGTAATGTTTGTTATGCTCCAGGTGCAATGTAAGGCAAAATGTCACATAACATCTGCATTTTAAAGTTGGATGTGTATTACCTAAGCACGGTAGCAATATGCTATGCATGCACAAGTGTGGCTATACAGTGCAACTGTTTATATGGCAAACAACATGGTGACAGCAGTACACAAGTGGATCACACAGACACTACTTACTGTCATGAGGACCCTCCTTGATGGGTTAAAAATCATGATTGATCTCTTGGGCCATTTCTCTGAATGAATCTCGCAAGGCCACACTATGTCTTGGAAAAATTTCCCATCAGGACCCTCATATGTGTCCGAAAGACATCAGTCATCACCACCTTGATCTGGTCCCAAAAGTCAACTGCTGTTGGTGGTGGTTGATGTCTCCTCCAAGATGCAGCAGGGATGATGGCATGTGCAGAACCAGGTTCATCCTTGCTATTGTCACTGTTTCCATCGTGGTCATCTTCACTGGAACCCGAGCAATGGGCAATGGTCTTCATGTGCTCATTTCTGGTGTCTGATAGGAGAGTTGCCACAGGTCCCATGCTCTGTCAAGGTGAAACACATAACAAGAAAGAAAATACATAATATGCATTCCTGCAACTATATGATTACATAACATGCCAACTGTGACATAATGCACAAGTGGAAAACATCCAGTATGACATATTACAATAAGGTAGTCAAAGGTGGAAAACATTCAGTATGACATATTACAATAAGGTAGTCAAAGGTAGTCAAATCTACTACCATATGCAATGTAAGGCATGAATCCAAACCACAGTGATGAAAACCACTTGTCTACCAGTCTGCATATTCCTGTGCAAAACATGGCTGTCATGAAACACAAACTGATGTGCACATAAAGAAAGTAACAGACATTACCACTGATCCTGGGAACTATCGCCCTATTAGCCCGATGAGCCTGGTCTGCAAGGCCATGGAACGTATCATCATGGAACTCATAAACAAAGACATGGATAACCTCCAAACTCTGGACCCCACCCAGTTCGGGTTTGTGAAAGGCAGATCATGCCTTCTGAACCTGATCAACATCTTTGAGGCAGTCACCAAAGCCATAGACGAGGGTAAGGTGGTTCACACAGCCTATTTTGACCTCGCCAAGGCTTACGACACCATCCCCCATTCTGGAAATATAGCTAAACTCACTAAACTAGGTATAAATCCCTATGTCACAATATGGGTTGCCAATTGGCTCACTGACAGAACCCACACTGTAAAAGTTGCAGACTCCAAATCTGACTTCAAAACAGTGACAAGTGGAGTACCACAGGGTTCAGTCCTGGGACCTCACCTGTGTGGTATCTACTTCTCTGAAGTACAGGCTAACACAGAAGGCCTCTGGCTAATGAAGTACGCAGATGACTGCTAACTACAAGCCATAGTCGAGTCCCCAAATGATGTGGACATCCTACTGAAGGGCCTCACTGAGACAGATGCCTGGTGTCAGAGGCATGGCCTCAAGCTCAATGCCAAAAAGTGCATTGTCATCCCCTTTGGTAAAAACTCTGTACCCATGAACTGCCACATAAACGGCAGTCTACTTAATGCTGAATGTGTGATAAGAGACCTTGGGACCCAGGTGGACAGTAGTCTCTCCTTTGATAATCACATTGCCACAGTAGTCAGGAAATCCTTCTATGTGGCACACCTCATCACAAAAGGGTTCTCATCCAGGAAAAAAGAGGTCATTGTTCCCCTCTACTCGGCACTCATTAGACCCATTATGGAGTACAACGCCCCTTTTGGAATGTACCTCACAAGACATCTGCAGCAGCTGGAAAGGCTATAGAAGTACCTCACAAAGAGGATTACTGGCCTCAAACAAATCCCCTACACTGACTGTGTCAAAAAACTTCAGCTTTACTCTGTAGCATATCACCTACTCCGAGGACACCTCTGCCTAACATATAAAGCTATGTTAAACTCAGAACTGTTGGACATGCTACACCTTAAGAAATCCCAATCCCTCTGAGCTACACACTCTAGGGACCTAAACCTTGTCACCACAATAAACAGGACATGCTGGAGTGATAGATTCCTGTCCCACTGACTTCCTATACTCTGGAATAAGCTACCCATCTATTTCAAGCAAAGTTCCTTATTAGCACTCTTCAAGAAGAATCTTAATGAGTGGATGGGAAATAGGAAATACACCCTGGGGATCACTTCTGTGGCTCTGCTCGACAGGGCCACAGGAAATTAACTTTCTTGGGTGGCGTAAGCCAGGTAACCTTGCTGGCTAGGCTTACTTAGGCCCTTGGGCCGATAGCCTAGTGCCTACCTATGAATTAAGTACTATGCCTTTAAAATGATCCTTGCATGTGAGAAAAAAGGTAAATCGCCACATTGTACCGGTGTCATTAAAACCTGCTTCTAAGATTATATGGCCTAAAATAATTATATATAAGGTGTATAATAAAACAAGTGAGGCTAGCCAGTGGATAGTCAGGTGCACGACACATTCCCAAAACCCTATTATCAAAATTTATAAATGTTATCAATAGAGTCATACGTGTAGACTATTATATCCATCACATAATATAAACAGGTTACTCCAGTGAGTGACATGGCATGCATTACACAGTTTATCTGGGAGAAACCCTGCCATTTCTTGACCAATTGGTAACTAGACATATTTAAGTATAGCAGACATGTGCACAGGCAGCACATAGATACATCATGACATATGAAAACAAGCATGCCAATATACTATGGCATGCAACACCAGCATGTTTTTATATTACAAAACAAGCACTACACTGTGACACCACTGTAACTTACAATGAATAATACTTCAAATGTACCTCACTACATTGACTAGCAGACAGTCTGAAAAAATATTACTACTAACACTTTTCCTTTGCTGTGTGTGTTTTTCATGCGTTTATGTTGAGGAGTGAATATGTGAATCGCTCACAACTATAACCCAGGTGTCTCTGCATGTAATGAGTCATATTAACAGCCCACGTAACCTATGTGTATTATGAAGATATAGTAAGATGAAAAATCAGTGGGAGATATAAATGATATATGCAAATTAGATGAGCAGTTGCAACATGGTCACTGGCTGACACAACAATGCCAAATAGCTGAAGTGCAATACAACACCCAAGAACAACTGCACACTGACAGCATGCGACATATAAGTTCTTAGGTTATACCGTACACACATTACTATCTGTCAACTAATGTATCAATGGACTATATACATATTTAACAATCCCAATGTATGTAACTACACAGGCCAACCAGTGTAATGTTAACTGGTGATCATGTAACAGGCAGATATAACCACAGCATCACCGGTCTTATAGGCAGAAGCATTAGCCATGTTAAACTGAAGTACATGCCAGACATACTCTATAGTCCAACTCCAAATGCATGGTAATACAGCAGAAACACATTCTTTATGTGAATAGTCAGCATATGTACAACAGGACAGTCACTGAGTCTCACAACCAACCCTACCAGTGTTCCACCACCTGCTGTTCAAACACCAGTAACAGCACAATTCACTTGTAAGTAAATCATCACAAGCAAAAATAATGTAACATTTATACAAAACTGTCTGTCATCTAGGTTGTGATGTACAATGAAAAACATCACCATCAACAAACATGCCCTGCTTATAGCTCACAAGTAAAGGTTTGCAATGAAATTTCTACTGGTAAGCACATGGAATTTATGACTATTGCAGTTACTTTGCAGATGCAAACCGGCCAAACAAAAAACACTCCTCTAACAATGTTATGACGGAGTCTAACTAAAATAATGTGGAAATGTCTAACACATAGTGCTTGCCCTTTGCTACTTCTCTAGCCTGTGCATCCACTTGGTGCATACTGCACAGTCCCTTGCATTGTCTTCGTCACCTGCAAAATGTGCAAACCATGTATGAATAGCAAAGAGTAGGTATGCATAAAATGACAGTGAAATACAGTGAGCAGCACATTTCCTACCTTTTACATTGAATAATAAAACAGATTATGCATACTCGTGTATTGCTGGATCACATACAATGCATTGCACATTGGAAGACTATTGAACACAGATTGTAAGACCTGACATTCAAACCTGTGGCTCTCAGATATAGTCACACTATAACCCTGGCACCTACTTGTCTAGCTAATCCATCATTGCTGTGACTATAAAAAGTAACTTCAGTTAAACAACTCAAAGGCATGACTGTACAGGGAAAGAGTAAAAACATGACCTCTCAACCAAAAGGGGACAAATTTCAACAGAATCAGGGACAAGTCAAGGAAAAATCAGGGACAATCAGGGACACTTTTAAAATATTAGTGCTATTAACTTGAAACATTGACAGAATCAGAGCATATGAATTAATACACATTTTCTGAAGTAAAAGAAGTCTATAACTCTTAATTATTGTCATTATTCATTAAGTATATATTAATGGATCAGGGTTTCCACATTACAAGATAGGTAAACTACAGTACAATTTTTCCCTGTGTGATGTGTAATTGTAAACCAAAATATGCAAGCCTGATTGCATGTCAGCACACTAGTCACAAAAAAAAACCAAAAAAAAAAACCACAATTGTAACATTTCGTAGCTCAAAGTCTGGGACATTTTAATAGAACACACAGCTGCTCTTAACAGACAACTACACCAGACTTCCTGTTCATCACATACATCAAAATTAAGGTTAGGTTGGAGATTAGGGAAATGTCTAAATAAAATGTATTGTTATTTTTTTATTTATTTTACATATGTTGACTGAGATAGTCCGACTGGATACATGTCCATTTTCAGGGGAGAAAAGCTCCAAGGTAGTCAGAGTCAAAAATATAACAATGTAGAAATAATTACAGGTAAGTTATTTACAGAGGATACATGAAAACATGAGATAGGCAAGTTCACAGGTATAGTTATCCCTGGTTTAAGTCAGGGGAAAACATTGACAGTAGGCAGAAAGTAATATACTATATACATTTATGAGGAGGGTTAACGAGCTTATTACAGTGGCAAAGCCAGTTTAGTGCCAGATGTTGTCTGAGTTTGGTTTTAAATTGGCAAAGGGAGGAGAGTGAAGTAATGTCGGCTGGAAGGAGATTCCAAACTCTGCCTACAGAGTTTGCAAAGAGGGCATCCCCAGCTGTATTGTTAGTTTTGATTGTCTGAATTAGTAATTTGTTTGAGGATCTAAGCAGTTTCTGATTGTTATGAGGGGTTATAATATTCCTTAGGGATGGTGTATTATCTGGATTATAGAGAATTTTTTTAGCTATAGTCAGAAGTTTGTATTGGATTAGACTGGGAAGTTCTAGCCACCCAAGCTGTATGAGGTTAATGCAGTGGTGTGTCCTAAATGGCAGGCCAGTGGCAAACCTGGCAATGTGATTGTAACAGGATGACAATCTATTTAGGACTGACTTGTTTAGATTAGAGAAAAGGGGAGAGGCATATAGAAGTGTTGAGATTAGGTGGGTGCGGGCTATGGCAATCCTGGCTGGAGGGTTAGGAAGGCTTTTATTCTATACAGTGATCCTAGTTTTTTATTGATGTTCTTGATTAATTGATTGACATGCAAGTCAAATTTTAGGTTATTAGCAATAATGACTCCTAGTAGTTTTGTAGAGGGGTCGGGGGAGATAACAGTGCCATCCTTCGCATTAATGTTGAAGGTAAAAGCAGCAAACCTTCGTGCAGGTGAGAAAAACAGCATTTTGTTTTTTTTGGGATTTAACAACAGGTGACATTCAGAGAGCCATTTTTCTATGGTATTAAAGATGGACTGGGTAGCAGACCTCAATTCCGAAGGAAATGTAGCAGAGCAAATCAGGGTGGAGTCATCAGCATATTGGATATGGCTGACATTTGGGATGACAGTGTATAAGTAATTAATAAAGATGGAAAACAGTAGAGGCCCTAATATTGAGCCTTGTGGCACTCCAAGGGTGTTTGGTAGAAGGTTAGAGAGCTTGTCTTTCCAGCAAACAGCCTGTTGCCTCCCATTGAGGTAAGATTTAAACCACAGCAGGGGATTCAAAGATGGCTGCCATTCTGTGAACACTGCTGAACTGCAGCTCTCCATTTAACCTGAGGAAATCGAAACCCTGAGTGGATACTACAAAGTTTTCAACATCAAAACTTCGATAAACTTACTCTAACTACACTTATTTATCCTGGATTGAGAAGAAAAACCGGAAAAAAGGAATATATTTCATTGGATTACAACAGATTAGCTAGCTCTGCAGAGAGGAATACACAAAGGAACCGTGTGCTTTTTATATTGCAACTTTTTATGTTCCAATAAGATGCCAAAAGAAAACAAAAGCATGGATATAACTACGACTAAAACAAAATTATCAGAATTGCAATCACCAGAAAAAGATGTGACTACTAAATGATAAAAAATTACTAAAGCACAGGAACAACAGAAACTAGGGACTAAAACTAAAGCTGATCAAGCTTTAAATATGGAGGATATCAAAACTGCACTTCTGCCTATACAAGAAGCTTTAAAAGAACTGACTTGTCAAATACAATCATTTGGAATTTCATGTACTCAGTTGCTGGAAAGAATGGATAAGACGGAGGCTCGAATTTCTGATACTGAGGACAAATTAGTTTTACTGGAAAAAAAAACTAATCTGCATGATGTGGATATACAGGCTATACAAAGTAAGCTTACAGACCTAGAAGCAAGATCCAGGAGAAACAATATCATTGTCAGAAGGATTCCTGAATCCATTCAGTATAATGAACTAATTCCATCCATACTACAAATATTTGCAGTGCTTTTAAATGATTCTGATACTGTGAAACAAATCATCGTGGAAAGAGCACACAGAGCTTTGAGAGAGGTACAAGCATCTAATTTTTCTAGACCTGTGTATGTTAAACTGCTTAATTATCAAGATGTAAATAGAATACTTATTACTGCAAAACAAGGTGGAGGCTATATTATGTGGAAAAACAATAAAATATCTCTGACACAGGATTTACCTATACAGATCAGACAAGCTAGACAGTCTCTGTCTCCTTACTGCAAATTTCTTATTGACAAACAAATGAAGTTTCAAATGAAATATCCTAATATGCTTATATTCACAGTGGATGGGGCTAAACATTCTGTTTCCACCAAACATGAGGCAAGAAATCTGTTTCTTAAAATTTTCAAGGCTTTACCTGCATCAGAGACTTGAATTGAACTTTTGCTGGGACTGGCATGCTGCTAAGGCTGGATTCATTGTTTACTGTGCTTCGAGGACTGGGTAATCCTTTGTTTGCATTTGTGAAGCTTAGGCCTATTCCTGAGCAATAAAACTGTTTGCGTTTCCTTATTTTGATCTCCTGCACTTGTTTCCTGGCATTTTATGGCTTCTACGAACTGTTTTCGACAAGGAGGAAGACAGGAAGTGCTTAAAATGCTGTCGAGGGTGTAGATTTTGTTGTGGCACTTCCAGGAGTCCGTCTGCAAAAGTGGTCCCCCGTCGCAAGCATTTTACAGGACTTCCTGGTTTGGAAAACCGAAGAGAACTGTTTTAAACACTCTCTTGCTTATTTAACATTAAATAACACTGTTCTATAGTAATTTAAGCACATAGGAACTTGTTAGGAACTTCATTTATTAACTTTCAGTCAACATTTTGTAGTTATATTATTTAGAGAGGGTGCAGGGATTTAGCAATGTTTATTTAACCTGTCAGCATAGTTTTTAATGTTTTGTGTTATTTTCATTATTTTATTTAGTTAGAAGCTTGCTTTATTATGAAACTAGTGTAAGGTGAATGTATAACAAAGGATATTAATAAATTTGCTGTCTATTTGCTTTAATATAGGGTTATATATTAGTATGTATTTTTTTTTCTCTTTCTCTTCTCCTTTTAATGCATGTGGTTTATATATAGATAGCTAATCCAACTGAAAGTGCATTATTATAGTGAAAGTGCATTATTATAACTACTGAAAATGCATTATTTTTTTTACTTTATTCTTTTTACATGTACTACTGTTACATTTTTAATTTGATTTGTTTAAATAGTAATTAACCAAAGAGATGTAGTTTATGGCAGTGTTTGTTAGGGAATGTTTAGTTTAGGCTTTGTCATAGTGAAGTTAGGTTTTATAGGTCTTAATTGTGATACATGTGTGAAATTTTACATTGTGGTGTTTTTATATCTGTTGTTTCTTTTAAACCCTTTGTCATTTTATATTATACAGGACCTATTCATCTCCTGGTCCGGGGTTAGAGTGGGTATGCACTGGTTGAGGACGGGATATAAGAATTGCTTCCAGATTATGTATGGTTTTGAATTTACTGTTTTTTTTGTTTTTTCCATGCTCTCTCGCCAAAACTTTCATTTTACAGTGAATCTTTGAAATGTGGGAAGTAGATTCATGGAACGTTAAAGGGCTCCAGAACTTGAAGAAGAGGAAACTGGTGTTACATGTATTGTTGCAGGCTAAGGCGTGGTTTATCCTACTCCAAGTAATGCATTTAATGAATGATCAATGGGGTGATGTTAAAAAAAAGAAATGGATTAGAGAAGTAGTAGTATCTGAAGGTAAGTCAAATAGTGCTGGGGTAGCCATAATTATTAAAGATCAATACAAGGAAAAGATATTAGATTCTAATACAGATAAAAATGGACGGTGGTGCTATGTTATTCTTTCGTCTACCTTATTTGATAAACCTATTTTACTTTTAAATATATATGCTCCCTGTAATGAACAACAACTATTTATAGCATCACTATATTCAATTTTAACACAATTTGATAGATATTATGTAATTGTTGAAGGTGATTGGAATACCTACCAGAATCCGAAGTTGGATAGATCTTGTCCACAAAGAGCATTTAACAAGCATGCTCTATTAGCACTGAATGATCTTAAAGAAGACTTTCAATTATATGATCCATTTCACTATCTGAATAACGATAATAGTACAAGCAATTTTACCTTTTATTCCCCATGTCATAAAATGTGGTCCAGAATTGATTTCTTCCTGATTTCAAGAGTATTGATCAATCTAGAACCTACAGTTATGGTACATGCCCATTATATATCAGACCATTCTAAAATTTCATTGAGTTTTACGAAGGGGGTAAAAGATACTTTGAGACAAAGAGGTTATAATTGGTCTCTTAATCCAAATCTATTGAATAAGGAGGATATAATACTGGAAATTACAAAGTACCTGAAAGACTTATTGATTGGTTTAGGGAAACAACAATTTGCCCCAGATATTGAATGGGCAACAGTTAAAGCTCAAATAAGAGGGACACTTTTGCAAAAGCATCTTATTATAAAAAGATATTAAACAAAGATATTCAAACTTTAGAAATAAAAATTAAATTACTTGATCAAGAACTGATTAGGGATTTTAATGAGCAAACAGAGAAGGAACTGATTAAATGTCAAAAGGATCTCTTTTTACTTCAGAATAGTAGATTAACATTTCAAGAGTACAAGACATTAGTGAGGTATGCCAGTCATGTTCAAACACCATCGAGAGCGTTAGCTAGGATCATTAATCAAACAAAACCAATCGTGCAGATTTCGGAAATACAATTTAATAATAAAATATATTCTAAAACTGAGGAGGTTCTTAATATCTTTGAGAAAATATACACTAATATTTATGCTGGACAAAAGGATATGACCCCTAACGGGAATTATGAACAATTTCTACAGTCAATTAAGTTTCCAACAATAGGAGAGGACATTCAAAATGACTTGGTTAAACCGATATCTGAAGAAGAAATAGTATATGTAATTCAGCATATGAAATCACATAAATCACCAGGTCCTGATGGCTTGACAGTGGAATTTTATAAAAAATTTGCAGATATTTTCGGTAAGATACTTTCAGTTGTGTTTAACTACATAATTAGGAATAAAATTAATGATCCACACCTTAACGCCTCAAAAACTATTTTTATACATAAAGCCAATTCAGATCCTCAAAATCCGGATAATTATAGACCGATATCATTAATAAATGTAGACATGAAAATTCTAACCTCTATTATAGCATCTAGACTGAAGAGAATCATGACTCATATCATTTCTAAAGAACAGACTGGTTTTATGGCAGGTAGACAAATTAGTGATAATACACTCACACTATATACTATGTTAGAGCATGCTAAGCAGAATAATTTAAATATTTATGCCCTTATAATTGATGCCCAGAAAGCCTTTGATAGGGTTGATACAAATTTCTTGTTTGATCTTTTACCGTATTTTAATATATCACATGAGTTTGTCCAAATGTTACAAATATTATATAGTAATCCCTATACTACATTGTATATTAATAAAAACTTCTCTAAAAGAATACAGATTAAGACTGGAACACGCCAGGGTTGCCCTTTGTCCCCTTTATTATTTAATATCTATCTTGAACCATTGTTTTTATATATTAAATAAAATGTTTATCATAATGTCCCAATAATTTATGGAACTAAGATATTAATGGCAGCTTGTGCTGACGATCTTAGCATTTATTGTGCATCTCCATTGTCAGATACTGAAAAATTATTGAAGGCTGTTAATGAGTTCTCAAAAGTGTCTAATTATAAAATTAACTTGAAAAAAAACAATATCTTCCCTTTAAAGACACCTAAACCCTTTTCATTATTGCCCTTAGTGGGACAGGTATCATTTAAAGAAAATATTAAATATCTAGGTATTGAGTTCTCTACTGATAATAAAGACTTTTATAATAATAATATTAAAGCAATCTGGGAACAAATATTTTCTAATTTTGGGAGATGGAAAAATTTACGACTGCCAATATTAGCAAAAGTTTCAATTATCAAAATGAACATATTACCACAATTACTGTATATTTTTAGGTCAGACAATTTATTACTTTCAAAGTCATTTTTTAAATGGATTCATAAAGAATTGGCTAAATTCATTTGGGAACCAAAGAAAACCAGGATATCTTATGATAAATTAATGACACCAAAAAATAGAGGACTGGAATTACCTAATTTTGAAATGTATTATTTAATTGTAAATTCTAATAGAATTTTAAGAATTGCCAATTATGATATAAATAATACTAAGTGGACACCACCTTGGGTAGTTCTGAATTATAAATATATTCTAAAGTTAAATATCAGTCCTAAAGCAATACTTTTTTTAGGTAAGGATACGTTGAAATTCTATGGGATTATTGAACACATCAAAACGAACATACTCTCTTTACATAATTTATTTCATTCATTAGATTTGGTTCAACATATGATGGTTTTTCAACCCTTTCATAAGAATCCTAATTTAAAATTGAATAATCAACTAATTGATCTCAACAAGTTTCCATTGATAGTTAATCTAACTTTGATTGATATATATAAACATCTTGACAGTTCGGCCAACCAAATAAGACAAGAACTTAACTTACCTAAAAATTATCTGGTTATTCTGAGACAAATTAGAGAACTCACTATAAGCTAGTTTAAAAATTTTAAACCGGAAGAAGAGGCTATTAACAGATGCTCTTTGTTATGGCAAGCAGCTCTCCAACAGGATCTTAAGTATATCACGACAGCAAATCAATTAATTAAAGAATTTCAATTTCATGATAAAATTTTGTTATCAAACTACTGGGAAGAGAAAATCTTACTGACAGATAGAAGTAATGTGTTAAAAGCAATTGACTTGACCATCAAATCTACTTCTTTTCAAAAATTAATATATACCCAGTTGATGATTTGGAACAATGCATATTATACACGTCTTACCCTGCATAAATTTAATCCCAAAAATTCACCAACTTGTCCATACTGTAAGAATCAACCAGCTGATCTTCTTCATATGTTCTGGAGTTGTAAATGTATTTTCAAACTTTGGAATTCCCTTAAGATCCAACTTCAGAAGATGGGTTACCAGAGTACAACGTTATCATGAAAATTTATGATTCTGCATATTCCCCCGAGAGAGATCCCTAAATCACAAATTATTATATATATTAATATTTTTCTATTAATGAAGCTTTATATAGCTTCAAATTGGTTAGACCCATCTAAAACTTCATGGCAGAACTTTAGAGTTCTAGCGACAAAACATATATTGGCTCATAAATTACTATTAAACCCACAAAATAAAAATGTTAATAATCCAAAAATCTGGGAACAGATTTTTAATATTATACTAGCATAGTATTCTCAACTTGGAAATATTAATAATTATTTATGTGTGTGGAGAGAATTTAGTAATCAACTGTCTATTACTTGCATTTATTCGTATGCTTTTTTATATTTAACTGTATTACATGGAAGCATTCTTGTAAATATTGTATATAGAGTGTGGTCATTAGTGATATTAGTTAATGCTTGATTTGTGAATATATGTTATTTTTGTTCTTACTTGTGTTTGAAAATAATATAACAATAAAGATTTATTATGGAAAAAAAAAAATAAACCACAGCAGGGCTTTGGAATCTAGATAGAAAGTTTTCAGGGTGTGCAACAAAAGTTGGTGATCAACCATATCGAATGCCTTGGAGAGATCCAAGAAGAGGGCAGAAGAGATATAACTGTTGTTATGGTTGTTGTTTATGATATTGGTGAAAACCAGGATGGCAGAGGTTGTGCTGTGGTGTGGACGGAATCCATGTTGGGTATCGGCCATGAGGTGATTTTGGATTAGGTGGTGCGTGAGTTGTTTGTGTACACATTTTTCCATTATTTTTGCCAGTGGGGAAAGTATAGCAATTGGTCTATAGTTGGAGAAATCCGAGGAGGATCCTCCTTTATGTAATGGGTTTACATAGGCTTGTTTCCATAAGGTGGGAATTTTTGCCTCTGTTATGGTCCGATTAATTAGAATCGATAAAGGATAGGCAATGGCATCAGCTGATTTTTGAAGGTACTCAGTGGGGAGTTGGTCACCATCAAGTGTGGTAGGTTTTAATTTTTTGAGGAGGGAACGAAGGAGTGATGTGGGCACTGGTTGGAGGCTAAATGAGGGTTGGTTTAGAGGGGTGGTATTATCAGGGCCGGGGGAGCTAGGAGGTAGTTGGCTAGCTAGGGTTTGTATTGTGTCAGTAAAGAAAGGGTTAAAGCAGTCTGAGACATCCTGAGGAGATTTATCAATGGTAGCAGCGGGGATGGAGGTGGATGTTTTTCCAGGGTGAAATAGATTGTTCAGACCTGCCCAGAACTTCTGAGGATTGTTCCAGTTAACTGTCTGTAAATTATGATAGTATTGTTTTTTGTCTGTTAGAATGGATTTTCTAGTTATATTCCTAGGTTGCTTGTATTTAACATGATCATGGGGGTCTTTAGTGGAGCACCATAGGGTTCGTAATTTGTTTCTGCTATTGATTTTTTTGTCTGGTCTCTTTAGTAAGCCATGGTGCAGTTTTAGCTTTTGTTCACTTTGAGTGGGCAGGAGCATGCAAATCTAGGATTTCAAGAAATTTATTGTTGAACTATGCAACTGCCTCCTCCAGGGGAAGGTGTTTAAGCATAGACCAATTACAGGAGATAAGTTCCTGTTGGAATTTGGCAGGGTGAAAGTCTTTATTGTTTCTGACTTTCCTGATTACTGGAATTTGTGGGATAATGGCTTTTTGCTTAATGACATAAGTGAGGAGGTGGTCACTTAGGTCACCGGGAAGGGTACCCACAGTGTACAGTTGGGGTTTGCCATTTACAAGAACCCAGTCAAGTATGGTTTCTTTTTGGATGGGTTTACCTAGCTTGGTCGGGGTAGTTATGGTTTGTGTGAAAGCATGCAGGTTAATATGAGCAGAGGGGGATTGTGAGAAACAGGTGCTCCAGTCTATGTCAAAATCACCAAGCAGTAGAGTTTCTTGGGGGTAGTGACATGAGAGCCAGTGGAGGGTGACTTCAAGTGTGTCTATGTTGTTGCCTGAGGGGGATATACATACAGATGATGTTAATGCATTTATTTTTGTTAAGCTGTAATGTTGTGGCAAGAATCTCAGAGTTGTTGATCTGAGGTGGTTGGTTAACAATTCTGGTCACATTTAACCCAGATTTGTAAAGTATAGCTATCCCACCACCCTTCCTGGAAACACGGTCCACCCTGATTATATTATACCTAGGAGGTAACACCTTATTATCAGTTGTGAGAGATTTTAACCAGGTCTCTGATAGACATAGTATTTCAGGGGAGTGGGCAGCCAGGAGAGCATGCAGTTCATGTACCTTATTATTAATGCTCCTAATATTAAGGTGACAGGCCAGGAGAGAGTTTGTTGGTCTACTGATTCTAGTTTGATAGCTTAGGTTTAGAGGGGGTGTATTTATCAGAGGTGGATGGGCCGGGGTTAGGGTGAATGTCACCACCGAGTATGAGGCTGGGTTTGTACTTAGTGGTAAGTGTCAGAAGTTTATGTAAGAGTTTGCAGTATTGTCTTGATCTAGGGCTGGGGTGCCTGGGGTTGGTATGCTGAAAGCGTGAGCAAGGGGCTGAGTTGTTCCCATTTTTATGGGCGTGGCTGAAGGTGGGATGCTTTATCTCCGGAGTGATAGTATGGTCTTTAGGGTATTGATAGCCAATAAGCATATGGTTTTCATACAGGGTGAGTACATTTGAGCCTAGCAGAATGGGTATTAAATAGTACTGGAACATTATGAGAAAAGAAGAAAGTTAGTTGGGATCAGTTGTTTGACTGACACTACAGTACAGGAACTGATGACCAATTTAGGTAAATTAGACTGGGAGGAGAGAGTATGTAAGTGAGAGCTGATAGGAGGAGGAACAGAGATTGGGGGTGAAATAAATTCAAAAAAATGATGGGAGAAATTTGGAAGAAACCAAAGGTACCATTGAACAGTGGAGTGGGAAACAATGAAACCGTAACAATAATAAAACATACATAAAATATAAAACAACCTTTGTTGTTTGGATCAGGAGAAAATTAAACAGTTTCAACAACCAATATGCCCCAGGTGTATAGTACACAAATACACTATACGATTGTCATAGGAACATGTATAAATCACAGGAAAGCCTTTGTCAAAAAGTATTTGTTAAATCCTAAATGAAGATAATTACAAACATAAATATTTCAAGATGATTACAAGCATAAACATTTCAAACGCCCTTATATAAACAATATAGTCTTCCACCCCCAATAGTCTGTTGCTGTGATCCAAAAAAACTGCAGCCCAAAAAATCGCAACAGTTATGAAATCCAATTAGGTATAAGCTAATACTAAAAATCCTCTGTGTTCAGGAAAGGTATATAGTTAAAAGGCATAGGCCTAATGTGTCCGTTGTTGAGAGCCCCTAACGTCAACCTAACAGATATTCACAAAACTAAAAATTAGATCCGGACAATGCTATGGTTGATAAAAAAACAACCAAAAAATATTTCCCAGAGACAAACACAAATATTAATAACAGATATATTAGTCCTTTAACTCTGTGTGTCCATGATCGAAAATCTTGTACCTTCAGGAACCAAATTATTAAACGCCAAAGTATTCGAACAATAAACAACTAGTTGACATCCGCATTAGTCCCCCAATAAAAGGAGAATCATACCATGAATCGATATCAAGCCAATAGAGTATCCAACCAATATTTCCCAAACCTGAAGTGTAAAAAATACAATGTCACTAGTGGAAAATAACTGTTGCTCGAGGAACCTAATACATCAAAAAACAACAGTCCCAGTAGATGGCCGATGGCACCGATGTAAAGTCTCGGTAATTTGAAGTCCAGAAGTGATACAAGGCAGCACTTACAAAAGCTGACTTAGGCGTAACATGGAGAACGCATTAGAATCACCAACCAGGATTATCCAGCCAACAAACGGCCTCCGTATAATCCCATTAACGACCATTTGTAAAGTCCAAAGTATCAGGAAAAAAGTGTCGTACACACTGCAAACTTGTTCTGGGTCCCAGACTTATTACAGGACATTTAATATTTGTCTGTTGAGTAGGTAAATGGAGTCATCCAACGTGGAGAAATTTCAGCCACAAACCAGACCGCTTTCAAGCTCGCTATCCACGGCTCCAACTCTCCGGCATTGATTTCAGTAGAGCTCAAATCACATGCAGAGACCTTTTTACAGTACTTGTTATAATTATTTTTTAACATAAATAAATGTGAGGGTCATAATCAGTTATTTTGTGTGTCCACCAAAACCTTGAGACACCAGCATTCGCTTCTTCATCCAACGATCTTTGCTTTCTTGCTGCTTTCGATGCTATCAATGCTGCAGAATCCAATTTCTCCTCTTGTGGAGTGGGTACTTGTGGGAGGTTTTTCAAAGTCCAAATCAAGGAAGTTCTCATAGCTGGAAACAAAACTCTCAAGCCATAACTTCAGGTAGTCTGGATCCTTCTGAAAAATTCCAAGATCTAATATATATAGATATATATATATATATATATATATATATATATATATATATATATATATATATATATATATATATATATATATATATATATATATATATATTATATTATAGTATTATATTATATTATTATTATATATTATATACCAATAATACCTCACAAATGCCCCTGATAATTGGGGATGTCCCTGACTTAGACTCTCACTCACTCTCAATAGCATTAAGGAGAAAGATGGTATATTACACATACTAAATTATGACACAGGAATACAGTACCTTAATTTTGGAAATTGTATATTTGACATTCCTGTATACTGTCATTGTCACACATTAATAGTGGTAACATAGAAAATGAATCTCTAACTGTCAATGATTGTTTCTAAATTAGTCTAGATTATGTTGAGATGTATCCCTGATTGGGTGAGAGCTTTGTTCCAAGTGTACAGGTAAAGTATCCTCTATGGTCAAAACCTTACCCATAAAGCTATATTAACATAGCTGCTGTTGCCATAAAGGTACAGCTAATGGAGATATTCATAATAATTTGACAAATAAATGCTATAGACATAAGCAAATGCAATCTAATTGTAAACAAGAACAAGTAGGTATCTGTATATTTCCAAATTTTACACAGACAGACAAAACTGTAATGTAATGTAATGTAAAGATATCCCCTACATAGATTTCAACCCATATTTACCTGCATATATGTATGTTGGCCTCTTGCTTAATAGTTTGAGCTAATAGCATAATATCTTCCTTCCCAATGTGTATATTCGTAACTCAGCAGACAACAGAGGAATATGCACCCATCCAACACTTAAATGCTATAGGCCACACACACTTAAGATGTAAAACATAGGTTCATAGGTAGGTACTAGGCTATCTGCCCGAGGGCATTTATACGCCTAGCCAGAGTGTGTCAGCTTTCGCCATCCCATTGATTAATTAACTGAGCCTCTGTCAAGAAGAGCCAATGAAGTGATCTCAGGGGTGTATTTTCTGTTACCCATCCAATCGTCAAGGTTTTTCTTGAAGAGTGTTAGTGAGGGGCTCTGCATAATGTAGTTAGGAATTTTGTTCCAAAGCATAGGGAGTCTCTGTGACAGGAATCTATCCCTCCAGCATGTTCTATTTATTGTTGTGGTGAGGTTTTTCTCACTAGAGCGAGTGGCTCGCAGTGAATTGGATTTCTTTAGGTGGAGCATGTCCATCAACTCTGAGTTAGACATGGCTTTGTAAGTCAGGCAGAGATCACCTCTGAGTAAGCGATATGCCACTGAGTACAGCTGGAGTTTTTCCAGTCGGGCTGCATAGGACATATGTTTGAGGCCAGTAATCCTCTTGGTGAGGTACTTTTGTGGTCTTTCCAGCTGTTGGAAGTGTCTAGTGAGGTACATCCCAAATGGGGCATTGTACTCTATGATGAGTCTGATGAGTGATGAGTAGAGGGGCACTATAACCTCTTTATTTCTAGATGCGAACCCTTTAGTAATTAGATGGGCTGCATAGAAGGATTTTCTAACTACTTTGGCAATGTGTTTGTCAAAGGAGAGATTACTATCTACCTGGGTCCCCAGATCTCTTATTACCTCTTCTGTATTAAGGGGGCTGCCACCTAGGTGGTAATTCATGGGTGTTTTGTTTTTCCCAAACGGGACGACTATGCATTTTTTGGCATTTAGCTTGAGACCATGACTTTGACACCAGGTGTCCGTCTCAGTAAGGCCCTTTTGGAGAATGTCTGTGTCAGCCGGAGAGTCAATTATGGCTCCCAGTTTGCAGTCATCAGCAAACTTGGTTAGCCATAGTCCTCCTGTGTTTGCCTGTACTTCTGAGAAGTATATGCCAAACAGTAGGGGTCCCAGGACTGAGCCTTGTGGGACACCACTTGTGACTGGGTTAGAGTTGGACCTGGAGCCCGCTATTCTTACTGTGTGAGTTCTGTCTGTAAGCCAGTTGGCAACCCATCTTGTGACATAGAGGTTTATGTTCGGGCTGGTGAGTTTTTCTATAATTCCTGAGTGGGGAATCATATCAAAAGCCTTGGTGAGGTCAAGGTAGGCTGTGTGAACCACCTTCCCCTCATCTATGGCCTTGGTGACTGTCTCGAAGAAGTCAACCAGGTTTCATAGGCATGATCTGCCCATAACAAAGTGAACTGGGTCAGGTCAAGTGTTTGGAGGTTCCCAATGTCTTTGTTAATGAGTTCCATGATGATGTGCTCCATAGCCTTGCAGACAAGGCTAGTCAGGCTTATGGGGCGATAGTTACCAGGGTCAGTTGTGGCCCCTCCTTTGAGGAGTGGAATAACCGTTGCTGTGTGCCATTTTATAGGCATGTAGCCTGTGGAGAGGCTGAGGTTGAACAGTGTGTTTAGCTGGGGGGGGTTAGTTCATTCTGTAGTTCGTGCAAGACGCAGCCTGGGACACCATCTGGCCCCATTGACGCTGTGCTTTTGGCTTGAAAGGGCTGTTTTCACCTGTGTGTCTGTGATTTCCGGGACACTACACTTTTCCGGTATTGTTGTGGGCCCTTTTGGGGGTGAGAGGGGGGTGAAGTTTGCACTGTATCTATCTGCCAGGATGTTGGCAATATCAGTAGGTTCAGTATATTTTGTGCTATTTTGCACTAGCTCAGAGCATATCTGTGAGTTGCCACTTGACATAGCTAAAGAAGGCTTTGTGGTTATCTTTCAAATCCTTAGCTATTTTTCTTTCAAAGTTAGCCTTGGATGATTTTATGAGGGACCTTAGTTTCTTACTGATACTGATCGGGGACGTCTTTCCTTCTTGGGATTTGCTTTTTTTTCCTGAACTAGTTTCCTCCTTCTATTGTATAGCCTGTTTATGGCAGGGGTCCACCAGACTGGTTTTCTTCTCTTAGGGGAGTGAGTCTTGGTTTTGCTAGGGATGGCATGATCCATGCATCCTTGTAGGTGCTCATAGAGTGCATTTGTAAAGGTTCCTGCATCTTGGACACTGTTATCCTTTAGCATGGGGGCTGTGAAACTTACCACCTCTGTCTTAAGTAAGGTGAAGTTTGCTATAGAAAAGTTTTTCACTATGATTTCCTTGGTTGGGGGTGGTGGTGTGGTGTGGACATCCAGAGTGATTAGTTTATGGTCTGATCTAACCAGTGACGGGTTGACCTCTGGTGTGGAACATCTGTCGCCCATGTTGGTGTTGACCAGATCCAATATGTTTTCACCCCTGGTAGGGGAGTTTACCAGCTGATCCAGGGCATTTGAGTTGATAAATTCCAGGAAGCACTGGACCTGGGAGTTTGTACTTGAGTAGTTTTCCCAGTTAACGGTAGGGTAATTGAAATTGACCAATATCAGGGTGTTTGGTAGGACCTTCATGTTTTCCAGTGTCTCCAGAAAGGCAGAGTGGTGGTCCTGGGTCATAGAGGGTGATCTGTAACAGGCCACAATTTACATTGCAGATTTGCCCGATGTTAGTTGCACATGGATGATCTCAGAGGTATCATGCTGCTCCACTAACCTGGAGGTGTAAGTATCCTTGATGAATATGGATACACCCCCCCCCCTTTTGTGTTTCGGCCCATATTCTGTGGCTGAAATGTGTGGTATGAGTTGTAGCCTGGTAGTGCTGGGGTGCTCTGTGGAGCCTTGAACCAAGTTTCAGTTACTGCACTGATGTTGATGTTTTCCATACTGAGGAGTGCTTTGAGCGCGTGCATTTTGAGATTTAAACTCCTGGCGTTGAGTAGCATAACCCTCATTTTTTTATTTGTGCTGTTTACAGAAGTCAGTTTGACTTTTGAGCCTTGCCTAAAAAAGGCACTATGGGGGCAGCAAGAGCCTTGGCCAGTATTTGAAAGCCTAGGGGTGACAGGTGCAAGCCGTCTCTTTTGAAGCAGTGAGGCTTGTCGAGCATGTCGTACCAGGCTGACAGACACTGGATTCCCTTTGAATGACACCAGAAGCTTAGCCAATTGTTGAAAATGATCATTTTTTCTTTATACTGCGGTATCATTCTTGGTGAGGGCAGGATGCTACTCAGGGTCAGGGTCATACCCGCTTGGGCTACATGATCAGAGAGCTCTTCCATGTCTCTTTTCGTGTAGTCCAGGGAGATACATCTCAGGTCATTCACACCAACATGAACAATGACAGAGTCATATTTGTACTTGTTCTGGAGTGACCTGAGTCAGTATAACAGCCAGATGTCATGAAGGTTTACAATGTACAACATCTGCTAGACCTGCCATCCTGTTGTGCTTTACACATTTAACAATACTGTGCTTTTTCTAAAGTAGAGTTGACTAATGTAGGTCTGTATGAGTTAGTATTCACACATACAGATGTATACTGTGTGATGGTCTCGGAGTATAACAGATAATGTAGAAATGCATAGTCATCAGTGGCCTAGATGCTATAGGTGTCAGTGAAACACTGCCATGCTAGATGTGTAAAATGACATACTCTATAAGCTGGAAAACAAACAAGACTTATGTTCAATAGTATTTACATCAAAAACAATGCTAAAGAAATAGCCACAATGAGAACTGAATTCATACCTAGCAGGGAACAGTCACCTTGCCATATTGATTAAATAGCTGAGCTAAGTGGTAGAATAGCTAAACAGTAAATTTAAAAGGAATATTTATGGTATATGGGTCATAGCTATACGTATGATTTCCATACAAATGTACAGATGCACAGGGGATTATGACACAATGTACACATCTGTTGGATATCTCCACACCTCAGTGACCCTCCAGCAAAGATCCTCAGTATTTCTCTGATGTATGTCATTGTAACAGTGGCAGACCTGCACTCCAGATGTTGATCATAGCAAAATTCTGTGGTCTTGTGCGCATGCAATGTTCTACTCCAGCATAGACTGTTAGTATCTGGGTGGTCTCCTCCTTGGTTCAATTCAGTGTACAGAAATGCTGAAGCCTCCTAACAGTAGCCATGTCAATAATGATCTTCAGATTATCAAACTTGCAGAAATTTCTCAATGAGATCCCACTCAGTTCTCAGGTAGCAATGGTCTGATCTGTAAATGTATCAAGATCACATTTTAAAAGTGGTGCTTATAGAATGGTATCAGATCATTGGATGGAAATGGGCAAGTGCTACACATGGTCCCATTTAATGATACATATTTGGTACTTGTGCAGAGCACCTTCTAGTAATAAGGACCTATTAGTTAATGTCCCAAATTTTGAGAACTTTTGTGGACATGGGCACTCTCCGAGGAGGGTTGGGCCTTGGGCTGGCAACCTGAGCCTTGAAAACCCATAACTGTTACAAAAACAATGAGCGCTGAAAGGTGCTCATTGCCTGATGTACCACCTGCTGTGTAAATGAGAGAGAGAGAGAGATGTGGATGTACACAAATGGTATTCCTAAAATGGGAAGTTATCTCAGATTTATTCTCCACGTGTTTCAAAACTTTCACTACATTTGGGTCTTGTGAGGTCAGCAGATATGTGTGTAGTTCCATGATTGAAGATCTATACATGTAGTCAGTTTTCGAATTTTGGCGTTTTGGTTGCAGTTTTAAGGATGTCCATCCCTCCTTCGGAACGGGAAATATATGGTCTTGGTATGCAGTGATTTTTATAAATCATTTGGAAAAGCATGAAGCATCCTGTTGTCCTGTCTAATCTATCCAACATGTTTTGGGGCCAATCAATCACTCCAAAACTGTAAGTTAGAACAGGAAAAGCAAATTGGTTTATAGCTTGAATTTTGTTCATTGAAGACAACACTGTTGTTAGTGTTTTAATGTACATATCTGTATTTCTAATTTCTCCAAATCTTTTGGGTTTCTAATGCTATGACGTGAATGGACCCCATTCCTTAGTCAAAGTACAATTAAAGTTCGTGATATTAGTATTGTTTTTTGATGTCAGCCAAAAGTGCTCTTCGCAGCACCCGCAATGTGCCCAGTAATGACTCTTTCTGCAATTTGTATGGGGTTATATGGATTGTTAACATATCTAAATACAACAGCAGATTCTTTTTTGTAAGATCCATTATCCTACTACGATTGGAACTCTCTGGGTATCTTTCTTCCACATTGCACTCATTTCTGCCTGCAGATCCTGATATTTTATGACTTTCTGTCTCTCTGTACACAAGACACTGTAGTCACTGGGTGTAGCAATTTCAATGATCAATGCTACTTTTGTCTTCTTTTCGTGGATCATTATATTTGGTTTTCTAGCATCTATTTTTTGAACTGTTGGTAATGGGTGATTTCATGTGATATAAACTTCATCATTTTCTATGATGCTTTGTGGCTCATGTTTCCAGAGTTTTTCAGCCACTTCGGTACCACAATGTTTGCACAATCTCCAGTGCAACAGTCTTGCCACATTATTATGCCTTTCAGTATACAGTCCCACTGCCATTAGTGCGTCACAACCAGCAACAAGATGTGTGACTGTTTTCAATTTGGTTTTACAAAACCTACATTTATCTGTTTCTACCACATATTCAATGGACTTTGTTAAGCTGCATCTATGTAGTCCACTATCTTGGGCTACCAATATTAACCTTTCATCTCTTGGTTTAAATTTGCCTCTCCTTAACCATTCCTGCATTCATTCCTGATCAACATGAGGTTCTTCCAGAAGTTTTCTATACTTGCAACTATATTTATTCTTTTTCCACATTTCTTGCCTTCTCATCTGGTCCTTCACTCATATTATTTCTTTTGGGGTTTTTTGGCACTTTCAGTTGCTGCCTGATTTTTATCTACTTCTGGTTTGATTTCCATTCCTGCTTGACACAGATATGCTTCTGCTAAATCAAGCAGAGAAGTCATCTTAGATTTATTCTCCTCATGTTTCAGAGCTTTCACTACATTTGAGTCTTGTGAGGTCAACAGGTATGCGTGCAGTCCCACAATTGCAGATCTATACATGTAATCAATTTCAAGGAGGTCCATCCCTTCTGCGGAAGGGACACTATATACTCTTGGTATACACTGATTTTTATAAATCATTTGGTGAGCATGAAGCATCCTTCTTGTTTTCCTATCTAATCTATCCAACACATTGGTGGGTCAGTCAATCACTCCAAAACAGTAAGTTAGGAAAGGAAGAGAAAATCGGTTTATAACTTGAATTTTGTTCCTAGATGTCAGCGGTGTTTTAAGAATAAATTTAAGGTTTCTAAAGTATTGCTTTCTAAGTTTTAAATGCATTTGTTCATGTTTTATTGTTAATCCTTCATCAATTTCCAAATATTTATACAATCCCTCTTGCTCAAGTTCTTTTATATCACATTCTTGTCCCATACTGATGTTTAACTGGTGTTGCAGTTTTCCTACTTTAAAGGTTGCTTTTGCACACTCATCAAGACCAAATGGCATTCTTGTATCATTTGAAAAAGCATTGACAAATTGCATCTGTGCTTTCAGTTCATCATCTGATGAGCTATACAGTTTTAAATCATTGACAAAGAGAACATAAGTCTTTACACTTTGTTGTTGTTTTCTAGGAGCCAAATTGTAGCCCTGGCCTAACCTAAGTAAACAGGTGAATGGGTTAATGGCAAGGCAGAAGAGCAATGGTGACAGAGAGTCACCCTGGAATATCCCACTTTGAATTTTTATCCCTGGGATAATAATCTGTCCTTTATCATGGCTTAATTGCAAAGTGGTCTGCCACTGTTTCATGGTCACTGTAATGCATTATCAGCGTAGTGTGTATCTTATACATTTTTAAGCACTCCTTGATCCATGAATGTGGGATACTTTCAAATGCTTTTTTATAGTCAGTCCATGCCATACTTAAATTCTTCCCCTTTTTACAGTTCTCCAGTATGACTTTATTTAACAACAAATGATCCTATGTTCCATATGACTTTCTTTTATTGCCCTTTTGTTCTACTGCCATAATTGAGTTTTCTTCTAAATGACTATAAACTCTGTCAGGATCAGTTCCCATGTATAGTTTATATGTCGTCGAAAGGCAAGTTATTGGTCAATAATTTTTTAGGGTAGCTTGCAGGTCCACTCTTAAGTAGGAGCATTGTTTTGTCTGTTGTTAGCCAGGTTGGTGTCTGTTCAGGGTGTGCATATAAATAGTTCTTACTCATGGTTAAATCTTGCAAAGATGTTAATACTTTAAATCAAAAGTTAGGTACTGCATCTGGGCCTTGGGTTTAAAATTAGAGGCTTTTCTTAATTTGTTTCAATCTCTCTGGCTGTTACTTCATCCCATTCTTTATCCTGCACCTTTAAACTTCTTATTCTTTCTTTTACTTCTTCTATCCATTTAGCATCTTTGTTATGTTCCACAGGATCTTCATAGTTACTTCTCCAAAATGTATCTATTTCATCTTTTTTGGTGGTCTTTAAATTCCTTTTACCTTGTTTACCAATTATCATCAATAAAGTGCTTATTTTGTACTTTTTCTTTATATTTATCTGTGTATCTTCTGAGTTTTTCCACCTGTGCTGAAATTTTTAGTTTGCTATTTGCGACAGTGCATGATAGAACCTGGTCTGTTCTAATACAGCACACCCCCCCCGGATTCACTAATCTTCCATGCAGGACTAGCTTAGTCCTGCATGGAAGCACCCGTTTAGGACCAGGATGGCAGAGTGCCATGCATATTAATGAAGGTGCGCTGCCCGACCTCCTAGGCTTATACGGAGTGTGTACGAGTGCAGGGGGCGTGTCTGAGAGCAGAGTTACATTGTGCAATGTAGAACAGCACAAACTGAAAATATATGAGCGAGACCACTCATAGGTGTCCGCATATCCCCCATGTGTACAACAGCAACTGGACATAAAAATCAAAAGAAGAAACCCCTTTATTTATTTTTAAAAATCTGAGTACAGCTAACCGTAGGTGTGCTGGTGTGCCCATTGCTTAGTTACAGTTAAAGCAGCTTAAAAGGCTGAAGAGGATAACAAAGAAGATATATGCAAATGAAGCAGCACAGCAATAGTGTAGTGGGCAGACCATTCGCCTAACAAGCAGGCATTCCCGGTACGAATCCCACTGCAGCACGGTCTATTTTACATGGCAAAGCATGGTATAACCAATATTTTTATTACAAAACTCACTAAATAACATGTATTTATGAACTGGAGTACTGCTGGAAATGCACATGTGAAGAGTCAGTGTCATAATGAATAAGGCAGTAGTAAGGAGGTGTAAGCACAGATAAGCAGTAGTAAGCATATGTAAGCACTAGTAAGTGTGTTTAAGTGCTTTTGCATGGGGTGAAGCATTGCCTACACAGATTAAGCAAAGTACAAACTAACAGTATAAGAAACTGTAACCGGAAGTTAGCAGTGCTTACCTCTATGCAAACCCACGCAAACCCGCTTACAACTGCTTTAAAGTGCCTTAATCACTCTGTATCCAATGACCCATGTTCTGCCCAGAAACAAAATAAACAGCCTCTGCAAGGCTTGAGCCCAGGACGCTACAAACCATAGACAAACTGATTTGCCACTAAGCCATGACAGATATACATAAATCTGATGTTATCACAAACATATCATCCAGCACAGTCATTCAACAGTACAGGAAATGTAGTAATATCATACCACACAACCTCTTAATGCAAAATTTCTAGACAAAGTGTGCCGAAATGTGGGTACAAATAGGGATATATGTCAGATATTGTTCTCATACACTTAAAATGTTGCTAGTTAAACAGTTATATGTATTAAAACACATATTTTGAAGGAGTTGAAGTCTGAAACACAAAGGTGTCATCAGTAGTTGCTGACTTCACTCCTGAGATCATCCATATCAATTGCCAAGAGAATGAGGTGCAAACCAAAATTATGAGCCAAACATGCATGGACATATGGACAAATATATATCTGCAAATGTTGACAGATAGCTATATGTATATATATGTATGACACAAATAATCATATAACATCAATTGTATATAGATAGATAAATATGTTCGTATGTATGTATTTATATATATATATATATATATATATATATATATATATATATATATATATATAGGGGGGGTTTACATATATAATTATGTAGATATACATACATAAATCCAAATCCCATCGAGCTACGCGCTCGAGAGACTTGAACCTCAGCACTGAAATAAATAGGACATGCTGGAGGGACAGATTCATAACCCTGAGGCTCCCTTCACTCTGGAATAAAATCCCAGTCCAGGTTAGGCAGAGTCTCTCATTGACTCTCTTCAAGAGGAATCTTGATGAGTGGATGGGAGATAGTAGGTTTACCCCGGGTATCACTTCTGTGTCACTGTTAGACAGAGGCACAGTATACTAACCTCGAAAAAGGGCATAGCAAAATTCATTTAAAATGGGTGGCGAAAGCCAAACACACTCTGGCTAGGCTTCTAAATGCCCTAGGGCAGATAGCCTAGTATATGAACCTATGAACCTATGAAGCTATATATATATATATATATATATATATATATATATATATATATATATATATATATATATATATATGGGTCTACCTGATAACACCGACACTCCAAAACACTGACAACAAAATAACCAACATGAAAAAAATGACAAGAAAAGAAAGTTCAAAAACACGAAACTTCACATGCCCGACAAACCAAAATCCCAACAATCAACAAAACAAATACCTTTCCCGAAAAACACACACAACACAAGCACACCAAAAACCTTACAAACCTACACTAAATCTTACATACACAACTATTTATGCACGAACCTTAACCCTAACGTCCGTCCATATCGCACACTTACCTTAACATGTTGGCGTTCTCAACATCGGGATTCTCAACTGTCGGTCTTCTCCGTTGTCAATCTTCCGTTGTGTTTTCGTCGTTGGCGTTGTGCACTTCCTGCATTTTCAGGTAGACCTATATATATATATATATATATATATATATATATATATATATATATATATATATATATATACAGATAGAAATGTGTACAGCATGTCCACATGGGAACAACATCCTGAACCACTCATTACAACATAACAGACCATATGCACTGTTAATGGGAGTGGGGCACAAATGAAGGGTACCTGGTAATTACTGCTATGTTGCCCCCCCTCCACAGCCCTAACAGATATGCTGGGCAATCCAATATCCAGAACATGCAGTTCCTGACTCCAGGACCCACCACAACACAGTTACAATGCTTTAACAGTAAGCCAATTCCCCTGTAAACGGTCAGGGCAATATCTGTAACATATCAAGCAGAAATGTCATTCTACCGTAGGGAATGTACAATGTAAATGGAGTACACATGACAATGGTGTAGATATGCACACACATCTATACATTGACAAATATATTCAGGTACATATATGTATATATATATATATATATATATATACATACATATATATATATATATATATATATATATATATATATATATATATATATAAGATATATGTAATGAGGGATGTGTACAGTGGGGCAATTACCCCCTTTCTTCTGAATGAAAAGCCCTCAGTGATGAGGTGTGCCACATAGCCTTGTATTACATGTGTGCTCTCTGGAGCATTGAACCAGGTCTCATTTACTGCACAGATATCAATGTTCCCCATCTGTAGGTGTGCCTCAAGAGAGTGCCTTTGTGGGTTTAGACGTCTAGCATTGAGTAGCCTTACTTTCAGTTTTGCATGCTTATATCTGTTATGGTGGTGGTTTTGCCCTTTGAACCTTACCTAAATAAGCCACTGTGGGAGTGCCAAGAGCTGTAGGCAGTAAGCTGAATCCCAGGGGCAACAGGTGCAGATCATCACTGGCAAAGCATCATGGTTTGTCAGTCATGTTGTCCCAGGCAGACAGATAGTGGAGCCCCTTTGAATGACATCAGAAGCTTAGCCACGTGGAGTCATTGCTGTGTATATGTATATGTGTGAGTGTTCATATGCATATATATGTACATATATATCTCCATATATGTATGTGGAAATGTATAAGGCCATATATGTATGTGGATCTGTATATGTGTATATATCTTTATAGATATGTGGATATATGTGTACACATATATGTTTACCATATGTCCAGAACATGGAGTGGAGTCCTACCTCAGCACCAATAATCCCAACCCCTTAGTGCAAGGGGATGTCATGGATGCATTGCAGGTATACATGTAGACTGTTGCTACTGTCATAGGGGTGCCTTAACAGACATGCTGGGTGTGGGAGGTCACATCTGCTGTAGACATGTGCACCATTGGCTATGGACAGACATCCTGAGGGCACCATAGTACAGTACCACTGATAGCACAGTAATGATTCTGTGGACTACAGCAGGGATATGACCAATATATGTGGACAGTCTGGCACTCTGTGGTCAGTCCAGAGGTGTACACATGTCCCCCTTCATGAGAGACATGTGGACCACGCCTCCCAATGTGGATGTTACTAGACATATACATGGGTATATCACAACAATACTGGAGTACATATGCCCACACAGTATATGCATGCACACATGCCAGTCTGTCCTGACACATAATACCTGGTGGTGCTGAGTACACATGACCACATACTACCCAGTAGATAGTGACATACATTTGTAGGGTATACCACTGCTTTGTCAGAAATACACAATATTTATGCTGGCCTCGCTGCAGTATGTCTTACAAGTAACTGGACATAGTACACTAGGTAATTACAGTAGGCTGCTAGGCATGTCACAAAGCACTGGGCAAACCACAGGAAGACTTCACAACACTGGAATACATATTGTATGGGGGAATACACATGTACATGCGATTATAGCGGGTTCAATATGCAGGTCACAGCACAGCGTAGCAGACACCTGTGAGAAAATGCATACCCACATCCAATGTCAACGCAACCACAGGCACATATGATACACAAGCTTAACACTGGAGCAGCGTGTAATATCAGATAGAACAGGACAGAGAACAATGACGTCTACCACATTCTGTACAGAGCCCATGGTTTGTAAGCACAATACACATATAGTCGCCAATCATCCTACCTCAGGGGTCGGCAACCTGCGGCTCTGGAGCCATGTGTCTCTTCAACCCTGCTGTAGTGGCTCCTTCCTTGTACCTTTGAGGATTAATGGACAATCTACCACACAACACACACACACACACACACACACACACACACACAGATCAAACAATCACAACACAGGAACACAATTATGGACATATGTTAGGTATTGTTCTTATACACTTAGTTATATTATATTTAGTACAACTATATAGAAACCGTATATGCTCTGATATCTTCATTGTAGGAATCAGATAGCTGTTGTTCCTCCCGATGAATTTAGTTTGGTGGGTAAGGGGTCAGGAATGGCTCTTTGGATAGTGAAGGCTCTAGACCCCTGCCCTACATACACAGACCACACTACTGTACACAAAAACACAGAATGTCCAAATAATGTCCGCAGAAACAGCCCCTACTAAATACAACATGTCCAGTAGTCTATCTAGCTGGCTTTTTATCAGGTATGATGTCAATAAATAATGGTGTACAGACCATATGCACCATATATATATGTGGGCTTCATTTGCACAACACATGTGTGCACCTCTGCAGTCTAGAGGTCAGTGTATGTAACAGTGTGTTATGCCCCTATAAGTCAGTGTATGGGGGTATGCACCATAAGTATCCTAGGGTGTTACAACATATGAAGAATACCAGTAGTAAGCTGCCTTAAGGTATGAGGATGTACATTACCATACATTTCACCTTGTGAACATTGCTGGCCTACTGCTTACTGCCATCAGTGTGATTCCGATAATTTCAGTTAAGCATTATGTGACAGATACCACCCATAGTGTCAACCCAGGTATTTTCCCCCTAGGGACTGCATACAGAGTGTATTTAGAGGCCTCTGGGCTATACATCTGCATTACATACTGTTGATTGCTTGTTATGCTATGGCCAAGTCTGTCTGTCCTGTTGTATTACTTGAAGGCCTTGACATGGACACCAACAGATGTGATGTTTTTGGATTACTGTAATAAATGATCTGTTTGAGTGTTGCATTACTCTGTTTGTATGTATGTCAAAGCATAATCAGCTATATGACATGGCATATACAACTGTAATAGTACACGACCGAACCTTTCCTATGTATACAAACCTGTGTGTTGTGTTACATCCTTTGACTTCTCTGTGAGTATATGTGTCAGGCAACAATTGTCTGTGGTATGGGTGACTCATACACTGTCCATCAGATGAGGTTGCAACTCTAGGGATACTGGCTGTTCAGTATGGTGTGCACCCTCTTATTATGTATCTTCCTAGACATACCTCTGTATGTATGTGTAGTTACATATATATATATATATATATATATATATATATGTGTGTGTGTGTGCGTGTGTGTGTGTGTGTGTGTGTGTGTGTGTGTGTGTGTGTGTGTGTGTGTGTGTGTGTGTGTGTGTGTGTGTGTGTGTGTGTGTGTGTGTGTGTGTGTGTGTGTGTGTGTGTGTGTGTGTGTGTGTGTGTGTGTGTATGCATATATAAGTATCTGCATACGTGTCTGTGTATATGTATCATAGGGCTGTTTATTGCTTACACATTGTACATTCACTATGGTAGCCAGACTGTACTGCATGATATGTTATCAATACCAGTCTGACATATTACAGGTGGGATGGCTTACTGTTAACATCTTGTGGTCATAGGTTCATAGGTTCATAGGTTGGTACTAGGCTATCGGCCCTAGGGCCTATGCAAGCCTAGCCATAACAATTCCCTGGATATTTCTTCCCACAATATTTACTTCTCTGGAACCCTGTCTAGCAGGGCGACTGACATGATCCCCTTGGTGAATTTTTTTCTATCTCCCATCCAATCTTCAAGGATCCTTTTGAAGAGGGCCAATGAGGTGCTCTGCTTGACATGTATGGGCAGTCTATTCCAGAGTATGGGGAGTCTCTGGGTCAGGAACCTATCCCTCCAGCATGTTTTGTTCATTGTGATGACAAGGTTTAGATCCCTGGAGCATGTGGCTCTGAGGGATTGGGATTTCTTTAAGTGGAGCATGCCCAACAGCTCAGGGTTTGACATGGCCTTGTATGTTAAGCAGAGATCACCTCTGAGTAGACGATATGCCACAGAGTGTAGGTGGAGTTTTTTTAGATGGTCAGCATAGGCATCCGCTGTAGGCCTGTGATTCTTTTAATGAGGTATTTCTGTGGCCTTTCCAGCTGTTGCAGATGTCTCGTGAGGTACATACCAAATGGGGCATTATACTCTATAATGGGTCTAATGAAGGATGGGTACAGTGGGACAATGACCTCCATTTTTCTGAATGAAAAGCCCTTAGTGATGAGGTGTGCCACATAGAAGGATTTCCTGACTGTTGTGGCGATGTGGTTATCGAAGGTGAGACCACTGTCCTCCTGTGTCCCTAAGTCTCTCATCACACTTTCGATGTTTAGTGTCCTGCCACCTATGCGGTAATTCATGGGTACATGTTTTTTTCCAAAGAGCATAACTATACATTTCTTGGCATTAAGCTTGAGCCCATGGCTCTGGCAGCAGGCATCTGTTTCTGTAAGGCCCTTTTGTAGAATATCCACATCATTTGGGGATTCAATAATGGCTCCCAGTTTGCAGTCATCTGCGAACTTTGTTAGCCAGAGTCCCTTACTGTTGGCCTGTACTTCAGAGAAATAGATGCCAAACAAGAGTGGTCCCAGGACTGAACCCTAAGGTACTCCACTTGTTACTTGTCTGGAGCTGGATTTGGAGTCGGCTACTTTTACAGTCTGGGTTCTGTCAGTAAGCCAGTTGGCAACCCATCGAGTGAAGTAGGGATTTATGCCCAGCTTAGTAAGTTTATCTATGATTCCAGAGTGGGGGATGGTGTTGAAGGCCTTGGCAAGGTCCAGATAGGCTGTGTGGACCGCCTTACCCTCATCCACAGCTCTGAAGACTGATTCAAAGAAGTCAATCAGATTCAGGAGACAAGATCAGCCCTTCACAAACCCAAATTGGGTGGGGTCCAGTGTTTGAAGGTTGCCAATGTCTTTGTTTATAAGTTCCATGATAATGCGTTCCATGCCCTTGCAGATCAGGCTTGTCAGACTGATGGGACGGTAGTTCCCGGGATCCAAGGCGGATCCTCCCTTGTGGAGCGGGATAACTGTAGCTGTGCACCACTCAGTGGGCATGAAGCCTGAGGTGAGGCTATGGTTAAACATGACACTTAGGCGAGGTGCCAGTTCATTTTGTAGTTCATGTAGTACACAGCTTGGGATGTCATCTGGTCCCATGGATGCTGTATTCTTAGCTTTGGAGAGTGTGGGTTCTACCTGTGTGGCCATGATTACCGGAATTTGGCAATCTTTTGGTATTGAGATGAGCCCTTTAGGGGGTGAGAGGGGGGTGACGTTGGCACTAAATCGATCTGCCAGGATATTGGCAATATCCTTGGGATAAGTATATTTAATGCCATTCTGTTGTAGCTCAGAGCAGATCTGAGCATTGCCATTTAGATTCTTGACATAACTATAGTATGTCTTGTGGTTGTCTTTGGAATCTTTGGCAATTTTATTTTCGTAACTAGCTTTTGAGGATTTTATGAGGGATCTCAGCTTCTTACTAAGGCTGGTGAGGGAGTTTTTTGCATCCTGGGATTTTCCTCTTTTCTGCAACAGTTTCTTCCTTCTGTTGTATAGAATGTTTATAGCAGGGGACCACCAGATTGGCTTCCTTTTTTTGGAGAAGAGCATTTTGGTTCTATTTGGGATGGCACGATTCATGCACGAGTGGATGTGCTCGTACAGTGCCTTAGTGTAAGATTCTGCAATCGAACTTCCAGATCCCGTCTGCATGGGTGTTGTGAAGTTTGTCACTTCTGACTTCAGTAGCATGAAGTTGGCTTTGGAGAAGTTTTTTAAGGAGGTTTCCTTACTGGGGGGTGTGGGTGGGATGTGGATGTCAAGGGTAATTTGCTTATGTAGTGCCAGGTCCTGTTCATGGTATTTGCAACAGTTGGTAATGTATTGCAGGGCAGACCTGTTTTGCTGGGTGGGGATAGATATCAATACTTGTAAGACATATGTTGCTTGAGCCCCCTGTTCATACATGTCTTTGTTATGTTCTGTATTATATCTATAGATATATATCTAGATACATTTTAAATATATATACATATATATACAATATATAATATATACAATATATACATATATACATACATATATTGATATGTATGTATATATGTCTCTCTCTTTCTATATACATATATATATATATATATATATATATATATATATATATATATATATATATATATATATATATATATATATATATATATATATATATATATATATATATATACACACACACACACACACACACACACACACACACACACACCATATATATATATATATATATATAGATAGATATATATATATATATATAGATAGATAGATATAGACATATATGTATAGATGTATGCATGGAGAGAGAGGTATATATCTATTTAGTTATATATATATATATATATATATATATATATATATATATATATATATATATATATATATATATATATACACACACACACATACATCTAGATGTTAAAGTACATTTCCTGTACTGTTGCATGATTGTGCTGGATGATATGTTTGTGATAACATCAGATTTATGTGCACCTTTCATGGCTTAGTGATAAATCCCTTTGTTGATGGTTTGCATGCTCTGGGGATTGAGCTTTGCAGAGGCTATTTATTTTGTTGCTGGGCAGAACTTGGGCCATTGAATACAGAGTGATTAAGGCACTTTAAAGCAGTTATAAGCAGGTTTGCATGTGTTTGCATGGAGGTAAGTGCTGCTAATGTCCAGTTACAGTTTCTTATACTCAGCTTCTAAATTGCTTAACCTGTGTGGGCAGTGCTTACCCTGTGCAAACAGGCTTAAACCCACTTGCAACTGCTCAAAAGTGCCTGCAACATATACCCACAGAGAGGTCATAGGGAAAACACCACACGCAGGTTTGCAGAGATGGAATACCTTTAATTGTGTACTCTTACAGTTCTATATGCCATGTCATATAGCTGTTTAGACACTGACATCCATATAAACAGAGTAATGCGACTATGAAACAGTTATACTAATACAGTAGTCTGGAAAGGTTCACAACTGCTGCTGTCCAGGTCAAGCCCTTCAAATTGTACAATAGTTAGGACAGACTGGGCCACAGGATACCAAACAATCAACAGTATGTAATGCAGGTGTATAGTTCAGCAGCCTCTATCTACACTCTGCACAAAATCACTAGGTGGTAAAGACGTCATGTGACCAAATGGGTTGTAAATGTTACATGACACCATCACATGCACACTGACAAACAGAACAGTTTGTATGGCAGGAGGCAGTAGGCTTGCATTAACCCAATTTATGTAAGTAATGCAAATATAGGTGAAGTATACAGTACTGTAGATCCAGATACCTTAAGGCAGCTCACCCCTGACACCCCAACATTTTTTAACAGCCTAGGTCATTTATGGTGCTTCTCCCCCAGACTCAGTAATACAGGGCCATATACCACTGTTACATACACTGGCCTCCGGAGTGCATAAGAGCACACATGTATTGTGTAGGTGATGTCCATACATATATGGCCCCAGCCCCACCGTATGTCTGGGGGATACAACAGCAGTGGACTGATGGAAGCAATGGCAGTATGATATACTCACAGCCCACTAAGGAACAACCCCGACAGCATGTCATATGTGTAAAGTCTGGTATGTAGGTGGAGGCCAGAGGCTGGAACACAGGCACAAATGTGGAGAACTGTTGCCATACACTAAGCGAGTTGCTGGTGTTACAGGATAGTCTGCAACATACCCTTAGTCAGGTAATTGAGGTTAGAAACAGAAATGGATGTAGCCATGTACTGATAGCACTCAACACACACACTGCCAGTGAAATATCTGACACAGGACTTGTGTGGTGGACAGACAACACATGACAGGCACACCTCTTGCCACCAAGAGGATAAGCCCACAGTTGAGAGCTATGCAGACATATGGCATTCAAAGGTAAAGTAGTATGTACACACACACACCCTGTAAAACCAATACTATACAAAGCATAACACAACTCTACTCACACTCTGTCTGTAGTTCCTGAACCCCCTACAAATATGTAGCTGCCCTGAGTGTGCCGGTTCTCCTGTAAAAGGTATTGCTACCTGCTGTCTGTAACACTGATGCCGACACACAGGAAGGACGTCCATCACACAGACAATGTAAAGAGACCACGTCCACATGATGTAGGGGGTTAGAGTAGGTGGTTGCCATGACAGTGGTGATTGGAAGTATTACACATGTGTAATCATATATATATGGCTATCAGGATAATAATATGTACATATATTTCCACCATATGCCCTGGACATGGAGTGTAGCTCTACCCCAGCCCCTATAGTCCCAAAGTCATAGTGCAAGGGGATGTCAGGTATGTATAGCAGGTATATTAGTAGACTATTCCTACTGTCATTGGGATTATCTTCACAAACATGGTGTGTGTTGGAGGCCGCATCTGCTTATAATATGTGTGCCATTGGCTACTGACAGACATCCTAAGGACATCATAGTAAAGTACCGCTGCTAGCACGTAATGCCCCTGTGGACTGCAGCAGAGATATTGGCCAATATATGTGGACATTCTGACGCAGTCTGTATAGTCCAGAGGTGTACACATAACCTCTTAGTGCTAAACATGTGTACCATGCCTGACAATTTGGATGTAGACAGCCATGTAGATGAGTACAACACATAACAACTGGAATACATTTGCCACCATAGGTTATGCATTCACACACCCCTGTCTGGCCTGACACATAATAACAGCTGGTACAGGGGTGCCATGGCCACATACACCCACTAGATATTAACATACATCTGTACAGCATCCCACTGCTCTGTGTGACATACATGACTGTTAAGGGAGGCCCAGCAGCAGTAAATCTGGTAAGTATCTGCACATGACATCTCACTGGGTAAGTACACTAAGCTGTTAGGCATGTAACAATGTACTGTGCAGGCTACAGGCAGACTGGCTCAACACTGGCCTACATCTCCTATGGGGGAATGAATATGCACCTGCATATATAGCAGGCTCTACAGGCATGTCACAGCACAGGGTAAGATACACCTGTGTGAAAGTGCATAACCACAACCAATGTGAACACAGCCAAAGCCACATATGTTAAGCTAGCATAATATAGCAGTATATGGACTATCTGTTCAACACCATCCTCATATGTGCCACTTACAGACTGACCCTACATATACTGGGCTGCTACACTGTTTGGTCTGTGACTCACTGGCTTATCAGATATGATGACACTAATTATGGTGTACAGAACATATGCACCACTTCATGCACGACATATGTACACAGGTTGACAGAGTTGTGGCTGGAAGCACATACACAGGGCCAATAATGACATGTTGCTGTGATAACCTCATACATTTACTGTTGTAACAGGGTTTGTTGCAATATATGTCCTGTGAGGGATAAGAAGCCAGTAACTGTCATGGCTTTCACCATCTACAGACTGCAATCCTCACACTACCTTCTGCAGTCCACAGATAGATGCTCCGCTGGTAACACATGAAACTAAAGGCACAACACACTGCCCTGTCTGCAGATGACCCTGCAGATGGGGATTCCTCATAATCATGGAACTCACATGGCAGGTATTGAGACATGTAGGACAGTCATATCCATATGCACACTCTTAAACCAACAGTACTCCAAATGAAGTACAGCAGCACTTACAGTCTGTAGACAGGTCAGGCACATCTCCCTCCTGTGTGTTGCCCTGTTTCCACAGTGAATGTTGTTAGAGGTAAATCCCCAATCCATCTGAGATGCTGCTTGCCAAACAACAGCTCTAGTCCCTGCTCACAGTGAATGAAAAGGGTCAACACCTACATGATGCTCCTAGATATTGGAGTGTGTTTCCATGCAATTGGCTATGGGAATGTTACCACAGCTGTTCAACATGCAATCAGCTAGGGGGGAGGACTGCAATTCATGCAGAGGCCATCAGCTGATCATGAGCATCACTTAAAATACACATGCTGCTGCCAAGCAAAGCAGGTGCAGGTCATCACATCCACCAGAGAGGGAGTGGGAGAGGCTGACAGAGGCAAAGACAAGTCAGGGAGTGGTAGGAGAGTAAAACCTAAGCATCTTTGCGTCTCACACCTACAAGCACAGGGTATCAAACCCCTGATGACTATGTAGTGCTATTACAGCTCTACGCAGTTATTGGATGCACCACATGGGCTATTTGTTGTGGAGCCCTCAGAACATATATGTGATGGTGACTGACATCTGCAACAGGGATGCGGTAGCTATACAGTAGGTGACATACACATGCCTGTCTGCATGAACAGGTGCCAGCATCAACACAGCCACACTATCACAGGGATGCACACACATTGACACACTTGTCAGGGACAGGATTGCAACTCATCAGTAGTGGGATTGCCACAACACATCACTCTGCAGGTATCACATGCACCACATGGGTCATACAAGGCTTGTATGGGCAAAGTGTATGGGGAGGTGTCTGACATCAGACAGCATGCTTCAGTATGCCCATGGGGATTGTAGGGAGTGTGGATGTGAACATACACACCATACAACACACACACACACACAAACACACAGGGTGAAAGTACTGACATGCATGGATGTGTGTCTGCATGGGTGTGTGGTGGTCGACTATGTCAGACGGCTGTACAAGGCTAGGCGATGGGTATACCTTGGCATCAGGCCACATGACGATGGTCTGCATTGTGGCTCAGGGCTATAGTGTCTGCATTTGCCCACACAGGTGGGTATTGTATTCCCTATCCAGTCACCTGGGTGACTATTACGTGTGGCCAGTGCTGTGCATCGCTTGCCATGTATTTGTTCCTTAGTCCATGACATGGATGGTGTCTGCGATGTGCACACCTCCCACATGCATCTACAGTGACATGTGGAACTGTACTTGGGGTGTCTGGCCCATGTTGTGAACACAGATTATCATCAGATGTGCCAGTCTTGCCCACATGTGGCAGGAACTGGTAATGGGCAGCAGGTTTACCCTGCACCTAAATTAATAGCATGCTAATGGTATTCCCTGGTATCAGTGGCATCTGTCAATACAGGGCATGTTGTCAGGCATGGTATGTCCTGTGTGGGTCACATGTGATGGCACCATGGGTGTTTTAGGTGTCCATTGGGGAACATGGAGAAGGTGCACTGTCTGCATTTATGTGCATATTGGACATATGGACAGGGTGCCATGCCCTCTGCAGCCCACAGCTATCACTCCATAGTTACTATCACTGGGCAATATGCAGTGCACTACCCACATATTGGCTGTTGCCTAGGCATGTGTGTGTGTATGAGACATGGGTTGAGAGTGTGGTCTGGGTAATACTGGGGTTGGAACTGTGATTGCTTGGCCTTGATGTCACATGTATGGGTATGGATTTTCACCCCAGCCTCTCAGCTATTTCACATCTGTTATGCCTGTATGGTGGACATTGTGATATATAGTAGGGCCACCATATAAGAAATATGCAAAACCCACTCCACATTGGCTACTTGTGTCACACACTCACAACCACCTCTACACACAGGATACATGTTACAAATACACACACACATACACACACACACACACACGCATGCAGCTGTCATGTTTGGGAGTAGAACCTCTACCTAACTAGTTTATTACACTACAACACTACGCAGTTATAGTACATGCCATGAAGATTACTGGAATACTCTTTCCCCAAAGGTGTAGCTAACATTGGATGACATCAGCAGGATTTCCAAAGTAGGACATTCGAATTGTAGTGAGTGTGACTAGCCTAAAATGCATTGCTCCCTACACAGACAGTGACACACACAAAGCATCCACAACTGATATGTGTGGATACATAACCACTAACAGAGGTCTATATCACACTACAGCATGGAGCTGTTATAGGATGCACCAAGGGGATTACTAGGAAACTCTTTCCCCAAAGGTGTATTTCACAATGAATAACATCAGCAGGATTGCCAAAGTAGTCCATTTGAAATGTACTGTGTGTGACTAGCCTAAAATGCATTGCTCCCTACACAGACAGTGAGACACACACAAAACATCCACAACTGACATGTGTGGGTATAGAACCAGTAACAGAGATCTATAGCACACTACAGCATGGAGCTGTTATAAGATGCACCACAGAGGTTACTAGAGAACTGCTTCCCCAACGGTGTATTTCACAATGAGTGACATCAGCAGGATTGCCAAAGTAGGCCATTTGAAATGTAGTGAGTGAGACTAGCCTATAATGCATTGCTCCATACACAGACATTGAAACACACCCAAAACATCCAGAACTGCCATGGGTGGGAATGGTACCCTACCACAGTTCCACATTACACTACAGCAGTACGCAGTTACAGGATGCGCTACAGAGATTACTGAGCTACACCTTTCGCAGAGGTGTATGTCTAGGTGGGTGACATCAGCAGCCTTGCGAAAGCTGAGTATATGAATTGTAAGGAGTGTGAGTACCCTAAAAAGCATTGCTCTCTACTCAGACAGGGTCTCACACACACACACACACACACACACACACACACACACACATACACACACACACACACACACACACACACAGACACACACACACACACACACACACACACACACACACACACACACACACACACACACACACACACTTCCCATATCTGGGACTGGAAAAAACTACCTTATCACACTACACCAGTATGCAGTTACAGGATGCACTACAGAGATCACTGGGCTACAAACTTCTCAGAGGTGTATTTCAAGGTGGGTGACATCAGCAGCCTTGCCAAAGTTGAGTATATGAATTGTAAGGAGTGTGTGTACCCTAAAAAGCATTGCTGTCTCCACAGTCAAACACGCACACAAACACAGGCACACACTCACAGTTGTCAAGTCTGGGGTTAGAACTCCTACCTAAGTAGTTTATCACACTACAGCAGTAGACAGTTATAGGAAGCACCACAGTGATTACTGGGCTACAATTCTCCCAAAGGTGTATTTTACATTGGATGACCTCAGCAGGCTTGTCATAGTAGGGCTATGGGGAGGGAGGTGTGTGCATGGGCCATAACCCATTCATCTAGGGGTTTACACTCCACATGCGGGAACACACGGGGTCATTTGTCACAAGTACGTGTATACAGCTGCTAGATGTCTAATTCCTTGTACAGTCATGTTGCACAGCTGGCACATGCACCACATAGTCTGCAATGCTGACAGATACTGGTGGCTAGTATCTGCAGTGAGTGACATCTGCACCTTATGTATTTGGGGCCCTTTGGCTGTGTGCTGGGTGGGACAGGCCTGGATGGCTTGTTGTCACAGTCACCCTCTTCCACACATCTATGTAAGTCTACCTTTGGCTTATTATAGAGTGTTGTCCTGACATATATGTCTGTATTCCTATCCACTGTGTGTGCAAGCCATGAGTGGTGCATACTGATGAGTGTCTGCACTAACAACTGCAACTGCTACATATGTCTGGTCCACTGGTGTTTGCAGTCATGGCCTTCATGTGTTTAAGTGTGTGAGCATGCCCAGTATGACCTTTCAGTATGTTGTTGACTGACATTGCCTTCATTTCTCCAAGTGTGTGAGCATGCCCAGTATGGCCGTCTGTATTGAATGTATGGCTCTTGTGCTGCAGTGCTGACCTTTGTGTTGTACACCGACAGGTAGCATGCTGTCTCTGCAGGGTATCCATCAATCATTTGGCTTTGACTGTTACTACATTTCTGCATAGCAGGGGGGCACACCTGACTGTTATTACATTACTATGTAGGATGGGGGGGCACACCTGGCTATTTCTACATTTCTACACAATGTTGGGGGGCACACCTGACTGTTATTACATTACTATGTAGGATGGGGGGGCACACTTGACTATTTCTACATTTCTACACAAAGTTGGGGGGCACACCTGACTCTTATTACATTACTATGTAGGATGGGGGGCACCTGACTATTTCTACATTTCTACACATGGTTGAGGGGGCACAACTTACTGTTATTACATTACTATGTAGGATGTGGGGGGCACATGTGAAACTTGTACACATTTGCTATGACTGTACTGGTATGTCAGGTACTCCATTTCATTCTGTATTGATAACTTTCATGTTGACTAGAGGCATACCAGTGTACTACAGATAGTGGCTTTGGTTGCCTTACATGTTATTGTCTGACTTCCTACCCTTCAGAACTTACATCCCACTGCCTGCCCTGCTTTGGTCTGTCTGTGTAGGCCTGGGGAGGAGGTTAACTATAGCCATCATTCCGGGGCCATGGCACAGGCTCTGTTTGGGTTTGTCTACACATGTCCTGCTGGCTGAGACTGTTGTTGGGTATGTGAACCGTCCTGACTGGCATGTGTGGGTCATATGGACAAACATGTCGCTCAGCACATTTCCTGCAGTGGGTTTTGTCACCTGTGTAGTGCTGGCTTCTATGGTGACTCCAGTATGTGTTACAGATGTCATGGTGCCACTGTGGGTGTCTACTGTCTGTTGCCATAACATTCAGCCACCCAATTCCCTTGCATACTCACATCCATACCATAGCTACAGGTAACAACACATTCAACTCCATTTGACATTTGGTAGGTTGATTGACTTACCTTGAGGATGTGCCAGACTTGCAGATGGTGCTGGAGGGCTGCCTATGTCGGATGCACATAGTACACTCCCTATGCATGGTTGAGCACAGGTAGTGTCATATTTGGAATCCCTTTTACTGTATGTGCGAGTCAGAGAGAGGTATCATTCCCTGGGTCCCTACTGTGTCAGTGCATGTGCTATGCCTCTTTGCCAAGGCCAGGGCATACTGGGCACGCCTCCTTATGCCTACTGGGGCAGGCTCAGGTTGTTCAACCTCTGGATCACTCTGTTCCTGTGCAGGCCTTGGCATTGGTGGGGGCTGTGTGGCTCTGCCCCATGTTGTTCCTGCTGCAGCTGTATCCGCATGATCATATTGTTTGCACAACTCATACCATAACAATTTGGGTACATGTAGCTGGTGAGTACTGCAAGGCTCCATCGGATGTGTCCAGACACCAGAACCATGACCTGAGCATCCCAAACACACGCTCTATTATATGTCTGGCCTGTGCTTGTGCCTCATTATAGAGTTTTTGTTCAGGTGTGTGTGCATTTCTGATGGGTGTCATTAGCCACGGCTCCAGTTTGTGCCCAGCATCCCCCACTAGGTGACCGTAGGGGATGTCCCCATTGGCAAATCTCTGGTACAACTGCGTCAGATGTCATATGTGGGAATCGTCATAGCTTCCAGGGCAGCCAGCACACACATTCATTATAATGCCCTGGGCATCACATATGACCTGGCAGTTGATGGAGGGGATGCCCCTGCGGTTGATGTAGGCCCTACCCTGCTCACCGGATGGTGCTTTGATGCATATGTGTGTGCAGTCTATAGCACCCACTACCCCAGGGTATTCTGCTATTTGGTGGAAGAGATGCATATTGTTGGTCAACACCTCATGGGTGTTGAGGAAATATATGTGCTCAATGGCATGTGCTGACATGGCATCCAGGAACTGGTGGAATACTCTGGATGCTGATGTCTGTGAGATCCACATGATATCCCCAGTTGTGCTTTAGGAGGTACCTGTGGCTAGTATACCTAGACCTACAAATACCTTAATATCTACTGGGATGGGTTCTCCTCGGTCAGTTTGGTGTGTCAGGTGTGGCCGGCACAGCTCAGCAATTTGCTGTAGGAGGTCTCTGTCCACCCTATAGCATTCCACTATCTCCAGCTCATGTAGCCCCTGGTAGGTTACCCTGGGTCTGTACACTCTTCTCCTTCTCCTCACTGTGGGTTGTTCAGCAGCATTCACAACCTCACCACCCTCAGCCTCTTGCACATGCTGTTCTATGTTGCCTGCTGCAGCCCTTCTCACTTTATAGGTTTGTTTGTTAAAATTTCCCCACTTGTATACACCGGTGGTGTGGAGTGTGGGAAAAACCAGAGGGGAAGGAGTTTGCATAGTTTATAGTAGTGTTCTGGGCTGGGCTGGTCTGCTGCCTGTGTAATTGGCTGATTCTGATACATTTCATATGCCAGCTATGCTAGTTCTCCTTGAATACCTTCCAACTGCTGTTTTCCCTTCCCATTGCCTCCCTGTTTAAGCCCGTGTGCGCGGCACGCAAACATAGCGCTCAAATGTGCACACTGCTGCTATTTCCTGGTTTAACTTATTTTTTCTTCCTGTAAAACCCGGTGCGGGTCGAGCACACCTGCTTACACTTTGTAAAGAGTGCTAGGCAGGTTTAGACACACCCCCTAGCTTAGCTGTGCTAAGCTAGGAGCAAACCCGAGCCACAGGCCTCCAATCTGCTTACAGTATGCCTGACACAGACACCCCATGATGTCACCTACCTTCTAGTCTTGCACCCAGCTATTCATACTCTTACACTGTTGGGACCTGCCTCACATACTGGGGAAAACTGGGATTCACTATCTTTCCCCTCATTTGCATAGGATTGCCTGCTAATGCATAGTTACATGTGTCACACTGAGCCTCCCCCATTAGCAACCACTACTCACTAGCCAAGTTGTCTTCTGCTGCCATTGACTTGCATGGCAGAATACTGATTTTAGTTAGAATGCTTATTTTAGGTTTATTTTCTTATTTTCCCCTCGATCCCATTTGCGCGCTGCTGCCCTATGCTTAAACAGCCAAGATCGGCGAAAAAAAATAAAAGTTGATTTTTTAAAATTTTTTGTATTGTTTGCAATGCCAATGGCCTTATACTTGGCCATTGGCATGCTTCCTCAATGATATGCAAATTTTATTTGGAGCTGTCATAGCTCAGTTTTGGATTTTGCAGAAATGTACTCAGTTATTAACCAAGTACATTTCTGCAAATAGCACTAGTCGTGCTTGGACTGTTGCAAGCTTCCTGGATTGCACAATCACCTCATTTGCATGGATTTCACCTGCAAATGGGGTGATTTGCATACCAGGGCTTAGTCTGTGCAAGATTAGTGCAGGAGCACTCGTGCAGCCCCTGCAGGCTGTTCCTGGACATATTGCCTGCGTGGGCTCCTGCACCAATCTTGCACTCCATGCAAGCTTTTGAGAATCCAGGGGACTGTTTTTATCACATCTTTCTTGCTTATTTTTTGTTGATCTATTCCCTTTTCTATAGTCTTCTAACAGTGACACTTCTTGTCTTAATTGCTTTATAGTTTTCTCTGTTTGATCCTTCCATGATGGTATTCAATTTCTCCCCTTCCTTTCCCTCACTACCATATGTTCTTGTGGTAGAACTTTATCAGCTATTAATTTAGCAGAACAGAAATATATCCTGTTTACTTCTGTTATATCTCATGGATCTCTAGGGACAGGCCTAATTACTGCATTCATTTGTTGTATCATACTGACTTTTTGGATTTTATTGACCTTCTGCAGTCTATTTCTCTCATTGATCTTAATATATCTATCCATGTCTACTAAAATCAAGCAACTCTTTTCTTAGCTCATTTTCATCCAAACTGAGAGCACATCCCTCATTTTCCACTTCCTGCAGGCATTCTATAGAAAGTTATGTAGCATCTTCCTATGGCACCTTCTCTTTAATTTCTTCCTGTTCCATCCATTGCTCTGTCATATGGGAACTCACTGGCCTATCACTCTTCAACATTGACTGCATCAGAGTTTCCAGAGTTTTCCATTCCTTTTCTTGGTGTCTAGCTTCAATTGAATGTTTATTCTGGTTTTCTGTGGAAGGCTCCAAAATATCTTGATATGGTACCTGACCAATTGTTTTCTGTTCCACTGGTTTCCTCTTAATTTGGATATCCATTGCCCTCTCTTGTTGTGGTGCTTTCTGCATTCAATTTTCTGCATTGAATCCTTCACTTTGCAGGTACTCCATAACCCATAACCTCAGTTTCCGTTTCTTAAAACCTCTCCATTACTAATCACATTTTCTAAATTTCCTTTTTTTCTTCTTATTTTTTGTGTTGTAAAGTTTTCCATGTCCAGATACCTTTGCCTGTATTTCTCTTCAAATATCTTTCGTGTGGCTCTTTTTGTATTGGTTAGTTTTGCTTTCTTCTTTGCATAAATATTATACCATATTAAAATTGTTTTTCTTTCCCATGTCCATATTTCTTCTTCAGATGTCTCCTGATCTTCCTGTTTCTCCTTACTTTGGGGACTTGTTCCATCATGCTGTGATGTAACCTGTGCTATATCTTCTACACCAAATCCTTCACTTTGCAGGCACTCCATAACTCCAAGTTCTATTTTTTTAACTTCTACTTTACTAATCTTCTTTTCTACGTTCCATCTTTGTGATATTATTTTTTTATTGTGAAATTTTCCATATCCAGATGCCTTAACCTGTATTTCTCTTCGAATATCTTTGTATCTTTGGGGCTGCCTTCTTTATATAGATTAATTTGGCTTCATCCTTTGCATAAATATTGTACCATATCAAATCTCCCTTTTTCTCCCATGCCCATATTTCTTTTTTATACTTTTCAGATATCTCTAGGTTTTGTTGTTTATATTTTCGCAGTTCTGTAGATGCTTCTTTTTCTAAACAGATCAAAGTTTCTTGATCTATATACTGTTTTTCACAAATCTGTTGTATTAATGAACACAATTTTTCATTTGAAGCTTCTGACAGTTCTTCTTAAAAAAGTATTTTTCTTTCATCTAATTTCTCTCTTAATCATTTTGTATATATTGTGTCTGGAAATTCTGGGCTTTTTGCATAATAATAATAATACATAATTTATTTTTTATACGCAATAGTCCACTCTGTCATCTTTATGGCTCTTCTTTGACCTATCAGTTTTTGTGTTTTTTGTGGACTCCTACTTCCTTCTACAACAGGGGGGCTATCCTCCCCCTGGGCCTGGTCTGGCCCATTGTAGGAATGTTTCTGTATTTTGAGGATTCGACACTGTCATTTTTTCCAATCCTGGTACCAGTGTGACTACCAAGATTGGACACTTTTTTATCCTGTGTCTTGTGCACCCAGCTATTTCTTTTAATTGTTGACCTACTTCTGACCATGATATCTGCTATAATAAATACAGTCTATATATCAGTGTTGCCTTGGTGAGATTTGATGAAAACAGGGCCCACCTCGCAAAGGTACTCTCCAAGACTTGAGATTAAATTCAATTTCTGTACTACTACTCTCCTTTTTTTGCTGAGTTTTCATTTCTCCATTTGGACCCCTATCTGTATCTATCTGTACATTGTATATTCATTGATTATGTTACAGATATCCATCAATACTTAGTAATACATGAACTATAAATAGTGCTGCAATAAAAATATATCCATGCTCAAGCACGAGGCTTTCCAAAGGTTTCTATAGTTGAAGAATCACTACTGTACAGATGCTTTCTGATAAGAGAACTATAATACTAGTTGTTACTGAATTTCATCTCATGCAGATGAAATGAGTAAAGTATTGACTGCTCACTGTTGATTTTATTGATTTGTAGCTATTCGTGAATAACAGTTCAAGTTATTATGACTGCATGAAAGGTCTGGAGATGGTGATTGATAAACGGATATGCAAAGTAGTAGAAAGTAAGATGGGAGATGAGCCCGTGTAGGAAAAAATGGGGAAAAGGGTGCTGCTGCTGCTGCAACTGCTGATGATGATGATTATTATGACTGCTTGTTTTCCACAGGTTTTCTATATAGGATCATTTTGCATATCATCTATTGACAGTACATGTCATTATTAGGATGTGTCTCATGAACTTTGGATGTGTCTGACAGCCATTCAACATTATTAGTTTACACATATGTTATGATGAGTGTGTTAATGTATGAAGTCCATTCATGTTATACTGATCCTGTGGCGCAATGGTGTTGTGGCTGGTCATCCACTGAAATGGGTTCAAATCCCACATACACCCTCTACAGATATCACAAGTTATGATGTTGTTCCATGTGCTACATTTTCAGTCATTGTTTTTATATCCCATATGTTGCTTTATATGTCACGGTACTATACAGGACAGGTACCAAGATTTAGTAAACTCCATGTAGGCTACATATAGAGCCTACATGGAGTGTATCCACATGCATGACCATGATCAGCACTCAGCAGCATGTAATGCAGACTAATAAGGCATGGCATGGTTAAACAAGATTTCACGGTGCACACCAGTGCATCTGGCTGAGAAACCTATCCATGAACCCCTTACAACACCAACTTCAAATCCCTACTAAACTCCTACCTGTCATCAAATTGGATATATTCCTATTCATTTCCTACTTAAGTCCCCCCACTACTGATCATTTCAGCAGCCCCATCTTCTCTCCACCTAGCAACTTTCCACTCAACTAAACCTCTAACTCCTCTCATAAACTTATACTAGATATACTTATCTTCTGCGATATCTTCCTCTACTTCCATCTACTTCTGTAAGTTAAAAAAACAAAAGTCCTTATTCTCCAAATGTTAAAGTGCTACAGCCTGAACTTGTATTTTGTTTTGTTCCACTGCCACTGCAACCACTCTGTATTCAAACGCAATTACTTTTATACTTTGTACTTCACACTTTACTACTTTGTACTATTTTATCAGTATTGTATATACATTGCTTGATATTCATCATTATATTGTCATGGAATTGTGTAAGAAGTCATATACTGTATTGTATCACCTATGGAGCTTTTCTCCCTGGGCCTCCACTAAAAATGGGCTCTTCTTGGCCCAATGGACTTCCCCAGTCATCAAACTGTAATAAATAAATAATGAATGAATGTGGATAGCACTTACACATACTACTCAAATATACAGATTTTCGAAAATGTCCAGATGTTTGCCTCATATTTGTGGCCTGTTACTTGTAAAACTCATGTGTTTCCTGGCAAATCATTACAAAATCTTGGAGGACTGAATTCAGAAAATAATGACAGACATTTGAGAGTTAGACTTCATACCCTTCAGAAATATCATGCTAGTGCAACACCTCTTAGTCCATCAAATGTATAAGTTTCTAACAGCAATATGTAAAAATTGTCCTTACATTCTGGCCTTTGTCCCCCCGTTATTTATTGCTTGGTCCAAGTGTCTTACTCTAACAGGCTGACAGCTATGTACTTCTGTGTAAACTTGTTGCCTGCAACAGGTCGATTGCAGAACAATTTATTTTCCCTTGTTCGATATATATTAGGATTATTATTAATTAATATTGTATGTGTAATTCTTTACTATTCTATTTTTTTCTTTTCCCCATGTTTGCACAATGCACTGCTCATTTGCACGACTGGACCACACATGTATCAGTGACATGACCCAGACTTCCAAAAATGGAAACCGGATGCATTCAATAAATAGTGTTGAGCATTGCGCAAACACAGTAAGCAAGGCTGTGCTACCTTAATATCATGAAGTTAACAATGAATACTCTTATAGGGGACTTCATGTAACAGGTGTTAAGTGTCAGATTGGAATCCAGATGGTCCTGGGTTCTAGTACAGGGTATGCAAAATTTTCTTATACAATGTAATTATGTTGTTGTCACCCCTCTCTCTGGAGGTGACAGTCCAAATTCAGCTAAGATTGTGTACATGTGCTCAGTTGTTACTGTTGAAGAAATGGATAGCTATGGTTCTTACCTACAACCTTCCTACACATTCCTGTCTTCCTTTCACTTTGTTTTTCCCTCTGCTTTCTCCCCATTTCACCACTGTCCTATCTCCCCATTTGTTTTTTTAAAGAATCTTTGTGCAATGCTATGTGATACGCAACATTGCTAAGCAATGGTAAGTGGCAGTAGTATCAGTGAATGTAAGTAAAATATAACAAACACTGGTAAATATTATGCTGACACCCCATTTCGAACCCAGTACCATCTGCCTTTATCATCAATGCATTAACCTGTCCGGCCACAGAGTCAGTAAATTGTCCGATGTATTTAACTGACTCTGTAGCACTATCTGTTAAATGCATTGATGGTATGTTTTTTTGGTTCAGATCATACTGGGTTCAAATACAGGTGTATCTATCATTTTCAAATACATTTATGCATACATCAAGATTATAAATTGCAATACTTATGAATCTGTGTCATCAGCATTCCTCTCAACTGTACAGATTTTCACAGAATGTCCAAATTTTTGACTCATATTTTTGGTCCATTTTGCATAAAATTGTAGTTTTCTGGAAAATTAGTGGCAAATCTTTAAAGATTGAACTTGAAAATAATGACAGGCATTTGAATTTCAGACAGGTCTCGGTGGTGTTTCCTACACTGTTTGCCAGTGTAGGGGATACTGGTAACACTGGATAAATCCCGGGCCAAACTATTCCATGTATCTGATTTGTAATTGGATCCATGATAGTGCTGCTGCAACAACCGGGTGCCATACTCATTCACCAGGAGTCCAAAAAACACTTTGGACTCCTGCACACTCTACCTTTGAGATCGAAATCTCAAAGCATCTCCACATTCACAAGCCTAGTCTAATGCAGATGAAGACCAGTCTATAATGATGTTGTCTGTCTATACCAATTATGACAGATGCTGAGAGTGTGCACTATTTTATTTTGTAGCATTTGAAAATGGTGTGCATCACTTACCATTGTACATACAAACATATACAATGTGTTTGAGCGGTGGTAACCAATAAAGAGATGTTATCCAATACAGATGTTAATACATTAGTACATAAATAACACAATATATATACATAAATAACACAATATTAATGTGTCAGCCAAGCCACGGTGATACATCGGTAGCGTTGTTGCCTCACAGCAAGAGGTTCTCCTGTTCGATTCTCGGCTGGAGTGCCTTCTGAGTGGAGCCTGCATGTCCTCCCCATGGTCGAGTAGTCTCCGAAAGACATGCGTGAATGGGTGTGCCTTTGCTGAAGGTTGGGCATCGGGCTGGCAGCTCGGCACCATAAAAATCTACTTCCAATCATTAGCGGACCAGAGTTCCGCTGTGGCGACCCCTAACTGAGAAAAAACGAAAGGACAAACAAACATTAATGTGTCAGCCATTAAAAAAGTAATCATGATATAAGGAATACTAGGTTGACTGCTATAATTGAGGGTGACTATAATATGAAGCGGGACAACATTACAAAAGACAGAAGGCTGCTGACAGGAGAAGAATGAAAAAAAAATACATCTATATTTAACTTCATTGCTATCTAATGGAACTTCACATTACTAAAATACAGGCTGCAATCAAACCCAGGACCATGTGAACTTCAGCCTGACAAGTAACATTGGCAGCCACAGGAGAAGTTACTTGAGCATCTCTTAGATTGCCATTCATCCTGAGGTTCATGCTGTTAAATACAGCACAATGGCACTTAGTGGGTTTGCTCCATAGGTTCATAGGTTCATAGGTTCATACTAGGCTATCTGCCCTAGGGTATTTATAAGCCTAGCCAAAGTGTGTTTGGCTTTCACCACCCATTTTAAATTAATTTTGCTATGCCCTTTTTCGAGGTTAGTATACTGTACCTCTGTCTAACAGTGACACAGAAGTGATACCCGGGGTAAACCTACGATCTCCCATCCACTCATCAAGATTCTTCTTGAAAAGAGTCAATGAGGGACTCTGCCTAACCTGGACTGGGATTTTATTCCAGAGTGAAGGGAGCCTCTGGGTTATGAATCTGTCCCTCCAGCATGTCCTATTTATTTCAGTGCTGAGGTTCAAGTCTCTCGAGCATGTAGCTCAATGGGATTTGGATTTTCTGAGGTGCAGCATGTCCATTAATTCCGGGTTGGACATGGCTTTATACGTCAGGCACAGATCGCCTCTGAACAGGCGATATGCCACTGAGTAGAGCTGGAGTTTCTTTAACCGGGCAGCATATGGCATCTGTTTGAGCCCTTTGATCCTCTTGGTGAGGTACTTTTGGGGTCTTTCCAGTTGCTGCAGGTGTCTGGTAAGGTACATCCCAAAAGGGGCATTGTACTCAATTATGGGCCTGATGAGGGATGAGTAAAGAGGCACGATGACCTCCCCTGATCCAGATATGAATCCCTTCGTGATTAGGT